>NW_006800181.1:647539-807650 GCF_000485575.1 Poecilia formosa
ATATACACAATAATATGTCCATCTTACTTGTGAAATGTTGTCTGTGGAGCCCTCACATCAATAATCTGTCAACCAGATGTCTGGTTTTGAACCAGAGACCTTTTGCATGTGATGGAAACATAATAACCACTACACTACAGGAACTGAACTTCTTTACTTTGTTTCAGTTTTGGGGTTCCAAAGTTGATGATGTGAGATGCAACATGAAAATTTCAACTGAGGTTTGCACTCAGATGCCTGGATTCAGAGTACAGACCATGACACCACAGAACCCTTGTTGACCTTTAGTAAACGCCTGTGATGAATAGAACATGCAAAATCTGTTTCTGTCTGGTTTTGAACCAGAGACCTTTTGCGTGTGAAGCAAACATGATAACCACTACACTACAGGAACTCATGCTCTTTGCAGTGTTCCTGGTAGATGATCCAAATTTTGTTAGAGATTAATGTCAACGATGGGCATGGAACAATGTCAAATACTTATACCACAGATCCTCTCAGAGAGCACAGTAACTTGGTGAACAAATTGTCAAACTTATACTTGTACCCAATTTCACATTACAGTCCATAAACTAAGACTGGGATCAAAAAATTGTATTGAAGATGTCATTAGCAGAGACAAATGGTTCTGCAGAGACTTGGCTAAACGGCTATAAAATAAAATCAATACTTACAAATAAAAAATGGTTCAAAAACAAATTAACACATTAAAATAAAAAATCTCTCTGAAATATAATTAACACTTGAAAATTAAAAATGGTTCAAAAATACAATCAACACTTCAAAATACAAAATCTCTGGGAAATAAAATATTATGTATGTTGTTTTGAAAAACATTAGAATATAAGCAGTTTTATCAAATCTTCAATGTGGTAAGATCATGTAAGTTCTTCTTAAATTCATGGAAACCCATCAGTTTGTAAGGTAGGTGAGTTAGCTCAGCAGGTTAGAGCACGGTGCTGGTAATGCTGAGGTCATTGGTTCAAACCCCACACAGGTCAATTCATGTCTAAGGCCTTTCAGACAATCAATACTTCAAAATAAATAAGGGTTCAAAAATAAAATCAACACTTCAAAATTAATAAGGTTTCACAAATAAAATCACCACTTCAAAATAAATAAGGGTTCAAAAATAAAATCAACACTATAAAATAAAAAAAGGTTCAAAAATAAAATCAACACTTTAAAATGAAATGGGTTCAATAATAAAATCAACACTTCAAAATAAAAAATGGTTCAAAAATAAAATCAACACTTTAAAATAAAAAAGGGTTCAAAAATAAAATCAACACTTAAAATAAAAAAGGGTTCAAAAATAAAATCAACACTTTACAATTAAAAAATGTATTTTTGAACCATTAAAAAATGGTTCAAAAATAAAATCAACAGTTCAAAATGTATAATGGTAACTGCTTCTGTCCAGTCCATAAACTAAGCCTGGGATCAAAAAATGTATTGAAGATGTCATTAGCAGAGACAAAATGGTTCTACAAACCAATACTTGCAAATAAAAAATGGTTAGGAAGCGCATTACAAAATGGCGCGTTAAATTCAAGTCTCCATTACAGACCAGAGAAAACTAAAGAGAATGCAACGTTGTGTTAATCCATTTGAGGAGCCGGCAGTTTATCTTGAGGAAATAAATGACGATGCAAAAGTTAATTAGACTGTAACATGTGCAGTCCGCTATAAAATGCGACTAAACAGCCGATGTTAATATGACTGTAATTTCACAGATAAAAATAGTACATTACCGATTTTTTTTTAATTTTTTTATGTTGTCTAGCGCGACCTGCCGCCCTGACACCAACTCACACACATCTTCATTCACAGTCTTACTTGTAAATCGATTTTTCTTTTCATGGACGTTTTGATGTTAGCTTGTCAATGTCTCAGTTTTATTCGCTGGGAAAATCAATAAGCAGCTTGAGGTGACTCTGCTGCTCTCTAGTGGCGAGAAGCCGTAATGTTGGCTGGTAACAATCGGAATGCATTGTGGGAGATGTAGTTTGCAGTCAATTCGTGCTCAAAACCTATTTTAAGTCAATCATCGGCCTATAAAATGCTGGGGCGGGCCACATAAAATGACATGGCGGGCCACATGTGGCCCGCGGGCCTTGAGTTTGACACATGTGCCATAAACTATGTTGTCGCTTGCATTATAATGTGACAGGATGTGAATGAGTCTGCATATTTTTTCAGGCACTGAAGAATGAAGACGTGGTCCATGTGTGCAGAAATGATGTCAGCAGCCCACTCCGACCAAATATCACGTTACAAAACCCTCCGGTACTCCAGAGATGCATGACGAGTCTCTGACATGAAGGCAGACAGACGGGTATCAAGGGACTATTAACTGAAAGTCATTTATTAGATATTACAAGCAGAGCTGATTTAACAGGAAGTCACAGAGGCATGTTGGTAACTGTTAGTTCTCGCTACAGTCTGTTCGATAAACATTAGAAAGTGCTAGCAAACTTATATCATTACAGCTGCTACAGCAATGCACGAGTAAATAAATGAGAATGTGAAAAGGCTATTGTACCTGATGTAAACCTGAATTCAGCCACAGAGAGACTGTAGACCTGCGGGAGGTCCTGTTTGTTTGGACTAAATTACATTAAAAAAAAAAAAAAGTTCACAATCTGCCAAATAATTTAACATCCAGATGATCATTGGATGCAGTGATTCGAACGTTACGTTCACTACAGTAAAAGACGATTCATATTCCCACAGTATGTACAGGACAGAGAAGGAAACGTCCTCAAGCCTCTTCTGCCCACAGTATAAAAACAAGCATTTGTGCTGCTAAATGGAGGAAATTTTATTTCACATTCTTTTAGTTTGATAGTTTCCAGTGATCAAAAGAGAGAACAGAAGACCGAAGACAGTATTTCAGTGAGGATCTGTGATTTAAACTGGTCCACATCCGCCGCCACCTCCATCAGCTACACGGGCCACGCAGCGATCACAACGATGGCTATGAGCAGCAACACGATCACCACCAGCATCCCTGAGCAGGCAAAAGGAAAAACAGAGAAGGATGAGATTAAGGCACAAACCTCTGCTGATTACCAAAGACATTAAAACTCAAATTATGTCATATCAACTCAGACACAATATAGAGGTCAGGAGGACAATCGCCGCCGAATCTCTTGAAACTTAATTGGGAATTATCATTAGGATCTGAAACAAATGCCAACATTTTTTGTCCAATGAAACATTTCATTTACACCAGCAATTTAAAAACTGATCCAGAGTCTCCTTAAAATAAGTTCTTTTCTCTTACAATGCAAACATTTTGAGTTTTACATTTACAGGAGCTGTTCGGATATTTATGAGGGGTGTAAGTTTGTAAAATGAGACTTTTTAACTCAACATTTGCTCCATCTGAAAGTAGCATCCCATTCCAATCCAGTCATTTCTTGAAAAAAATAAAATAAAAAATCTGTTTAAAATTGAGAAGATTTTTTAAATTTCGGCTAAAAACTGCAGGTTGTTAGATCAGATGTCAAAAATAATTCCTGCAAATTATCCTAGCGTCATACATGAGCCATCTGTCTACCTGCTGAAGCTTGGCTCAAAGTTAGTCATCAACAACACAAACTTTACACAGAGGTTGCGGTGGCTCAGTCAAAGCCCAAACCTCAAGCCTGATTTAAATAAGTTTGTGGGAACTTAAGACACTTTTGGACAGATAAAAGCCAACAAACCTCTAGCAAGGTTGCATTAATGTCGCTTTTTATGTGACTTGTACTGTGGTGCTGAAGAACTGATGGCAGCTGTTTGTCCTCTGACTCAAACTGTCCAACATTCTGCAGCATGTGGTTGGTATTTCACCCAACCATTTTTTTTTTTTTAGTGTTACATTTCTCTCATTCTTGTGCTTTTTACTCCCACTCCCCCCTCTGCCGTCTAATTGGCTGTTGGCCCCACAGGTGAAAAGTCAAGGCAAGGTTTAAGCCATGCTGGATAAACTATGGCTAAAGGGGGTCCAGATGGCTTTGAAAGTCACTGCAAGTTGCCTTATTTATTTATTTATTTATTTTTTTTTTTAAGTAAACTAAAACATGGAGGGCTTGTGTTTTGTTGTTTATCCATATTTAGGTAATAACTTGAGCATCTTGTGTTTTTATTCTGTTTGAGTTGAAGGTGCTCACACAGGATATGCATGTTGGGTGTTATTGCCGGACGAGGCAGAACCTCTCCCCGCTAATCCCCAACATATGTGAGCTAAATGTAAATGTCAAAGCAGAAACATTTGCTCCGACGCTTGTGATGACTCTTTAAACGCCTCCAGCTAAAAGCAAAACACACATTAGAATTTGCTGCAGTTTTCCTCGTCTGCATGTGAATGATATGTACGCAAAACCCAACGCTTATTGGATTCAGAGTTAAGAATTTCATTGATCCTGATCCAACATCTGACAGAAACTCCACCTCTCAATCCATAGCAACAACAGCATTAAGGAATGAGCTTTGCAAGCTATGCATGCATTACTGCGGAGCAAAGCTCTCACACTCCTCAGCTTCACATAATAGTCACTCATAAAGCCACAGTTGACACCCAAAGTGACCCCACCCTTCTTTTGTCCTTGCACCGTCACTGTCTGCCCTAGCAACTAGACATGGCCCTCCTCGCCCTCAGAGGGACCCCTTGGGGTCTCATGACAATATTGGGGCTGGCATCCCCGATAGATTAGGGCGGTGCTGTGACAGTCCCTCTGATGGAGTTGGTTGGTGTCTGCTGACAGACTGACCACCCAGGAGTCCTGCAGGAACAAGTCTGGGTTCATCCCATCTTAGCAATTTTCAGACGCATCAGTAAGACAAATCACAGAAAGAAAATGATAATCGGTGTGAGTCCTGACGCTGCCTCCCCGCTCAGAGTTCAAAGACCTTTTGGACCACAAAAGGCGAGCATGACCCCTAAAGGAAGGGGACATATTTTCTGTTGACAAGATTAACATGGGGATGTTTCTCGAAACAAAACTGGGACAGACAAAAACTTTAATGAGTTGTTTTTGTTTGTTTGTTTATTCATAGGGCATTAAGAAAAAGACGGCATATCAATAAAAGTTCTTAAATTACCCAAATTTCCTGTGACACATGAAATCAACGTATGTTTAAGTCAAGGATCTTCTGTTTCAGAGTTTTTCTGCAAACTGTATGAAATCTACCAACGACTCGTTTTAAACAGATGCTCATGTAGTTTTTAGGGTTAATTTTCTAAAATTTCTGTGGATGACATGTAACACTGCTATAGTGGATGTTTTTCAGCCAGCCTGTTTGGCAGTGTGCAGCAACAGATGGAGGAAGTGTAGAAATGAATGGCTTCTCTGCTCCATATGACCAGAGAAGATGTTAGTCACTTTGGTACCTTCTAAGGAATTTCCTTTAAAAAAAAAAAAAAAGTAGAAACATTTTTTTTAAAAGAAAAGAAAGAGCAGCTTGGATGGCATTACTTCATTAAGCCTCACTTTAACCTAATACCAAACCTAAACTAATCCTTCCAGTATTCCACAAGTAGGCTAAACTATGAAAGAATCTCACTTACATAAAAACAACACTGGTGTAAAAACTTGATCAATAATATAAAACAACTTAAACATTTAAATATTGCTTCTTTTTTCTCCACCAACACATCCTAACATGCATAAGAAACAACACAAACATTAAGAGACAATAAAATCAACACAAACATTAGTGCTGCAGTAATCCAAATCACAGCAAGAGTTTCCTTGGAAATCTCCTGTAGCACTGAGTGAGTAACTTAGCTGGGATTCAAGCCGCCTCTGGTGTTTCATAGGGCTGCTGAAGTTTCTCTCTACAAGCTGGGGGTTAGCTAAGTCAATTGGAGTCATCATGAAGTGATGCTGTGTGTTGAGGATCTTCTAACTCACATTGCGCTACAACAGATCCTGTAGTCCTACCGACTAATCTGGCACACTAATCCAACTAAACTAAAAAAACACTTCTTAGTTTCTGCCAAAGCTGACAGAAGCGGTAATGACTGGGTATCCGCTTCACCCAACTATGAAGGAGCAGATCGGTGCTTGAAATGTTTGTAGAAAAATTTGTGTTTTTGGGTTTTGTTTAAGGAAGTTCTGTTCCTTAACGATAGCTGAGCATGGCTCTAGTCATCTTCATTTTGAGACTCTGATTCAAGTTGCACTTGTGTTGCAAAAGAAAAGACTTCAAAACTGACTTAGACCTGAGTTCAAACGACTCGACGTAAACATCTCCGGCTCTAGAGTTTAGAGTTTCTAGAAGTTTTTTTGTTGTTGCTGTTTAATCAAAACTACTTGCAGGATGAAACAGAATGTCTGTGATATTTATTCCTGACCTTCAGTTGCAAGAAAATTAGCATGTGCAACGATCAGAGATTTGAGGCATTTCTGGTTATTGCAACACAGATCTCAAGTCATTTCTTCCAAATCAAGTCTCAAGTCTTTCGCAAGTTCAAGTCAAGTCTCTACCAATTAATAACAGGAATAGTTTAGTCTTTTAACATTTAATTCACTATGTTAGAATTTCCTAAAGGTTGATTTATATTGTTTTGTTCTAACATGGTAATATTTCCCATATTAGAAATATAAATGGCCATGCATGCTCTAAAGAAAAAAGTAATAAGAAGAAACCAAAATCTATTCATGTCAATTTCTGAATGTATCAAAATAAAATGATTGTTTTAGGGAAGAAATCTCTGCAGGAGGGAAAACCGGCCACAAGATTGATTCCTGACTTAAAAGATGATGTGCATCATGACACGGTTAGAGCAGCAAAACTACTAAAGTATTTACGGTGAGCAGCAGCAATGCTAAGCATGCTCTGCTGTCAGACCCCGACTATCCTACCTTTGCAGAGACGCGTCTGAGACATATCAAACAGTGCCTTTGGATGAACAGAGCTTTTAAAAATAAATAAAGCCCTAAAGCTAAGGAATTATAAACACACTGCTAGAGCAAAAGAGGGAAAGCCCTTCGAACAATCTGTGGCATGCAGTATTTTCACTTCTTTCTTTGCTTAACGCAGACATGAGTGTCAAACAACTGAGGTGGTGAACAGAGGGATGACAGAGATGAATGAACGAAAGCGAGCGAAGGCGTAGAGGTGAGAGTGAAGAGGATCAGAAGGGGAAATTTTCCGTCCCCGAAGACAAGAGGCATAAAACCCACAACTGCAGCAAGCATGTGCATGTATACTTTCTAAACACAGAGAAATAGCATAAAACAGAAATGCAATGCCAACCGACAGAAATCACATGTACAGTTGTGAAAAAATTGGGCTGAAGTCTTTACTTCTTCATCGCTCCACCTGGGGTGTGTTTCAAGTCACACCACAGCATTGACATGAAATCATGATCTGGGCTTTGACTAGGCCCAGGACTTTTCATGTCTTACTTCTCAGACAGTCAATAAGATTAAGTTCTGCTTCAGATTAATTTTGTATTTTTACATATGACCTCACCTAGGACTCATGGTGGATTCTGGTCACATCCCCAAACCATGACACGTCCACCTCTGTGCCCCACTGTTACCATGGCACCTTAAATGCTGTATTTGGTTCACAGCAAACACGTCCCCTGTTCTTAGGTCAAAATAATGCGACTACCTGTCCTAATACGTTTGCACACCTTCCATTAAAGTTGAACTTGTACAATAACTTATAATAACTTTTAGAATGTTTTTTTTTATTTTTTTGGATTCTATGATTTAAATGTTTCAGAGATATTAAAACAGATTTTAACATAGTAAACGGATTAAGCTTTATCTGGTCGTACTGACCACTTAAAACGCTTTAACGCTAAACATTCATACACACTCCAACGATTTGCAGGTAGTTGGGTAACTTTGAATTAGAACAGAATAGAATAGAACTAGTCTACATTCACAAAATGTAAAAAAAATATATATGAAAAACAAAAATTGTACAGTAAAGAGAAATTATTAATGAAAGAGAGTTTTTAATTTTACTTTAAATTTAGTAAAAAAAATGGGGTAAGTGCCTTGCTCCAGGGCACATCAACAGGAAGCTGAAATCAAGTCCTCTAATTGAAAGACGACTCTCCTCCCAGTGAGTCACTCTTGCCCTTAATATAACTTCCACTATGTTATACATGTTTTTCATATATAGCCCTAATATTTTCACAGAACCGTACCTAAACATACCAGACAAACCAGAGCCATAAATATTCCCCGACCTCAAACAGAAGAGGAAGATGGCAGGAGATGGGAAAGCAAAAAGAAACATGTTGAACCAAACAACAGACGGATCTCTGGGATTGGCAAACAAACTAATACTCAGCCACCATGGGGACACAAGCAACAAAAAGAGGAATTCTGCAGGCTGACCTTCCCTCCGCGAGCTCCGTTTCTGTCTGCGACAGACTGTTAGCCGGGTCGAAACAATGCAGCCCCAGCCAGGGCAACAGAAACTGGCATTTCACAAGGCGAAAAAAGAAAACAAGGGCTTTGCTGAGACTGCCTACTCCAAAGGTTGGTGTTCGTCAGCTAACTATCAGAGCCATTTCCCTCTGAAAGGCATTTCTCTTTCAACAAAACCCAAAGGCTCTTTGTGAAAATGATAAAACAAATGTGATCTATGGTAAAGAGGCCAAAAGGCCTTTACGAAACGTTTTTTCAGGAAACTCCTCATTCCTACAACATGTGGAGTTTTAAAGAAGTTGATGACATGACCTGATGTGTGACTTTGTGGGATTCATCAAGACATCTCCTTTAAACCCCTGCAGCATGTTAGGAGGCGTGACAAACGGAGCTCACCATCCAGCAACAACATGCGCCAAGGCCTGATCTCATCATCTCCATGTTCTCAGGTTCATTACCCACCGTGCTTTTTGCTTCCGACCAACTAAACAACAGCCCACGACCACTAGCTCAACTGATTGGTCACATTTGTGACTGTACAGCTGCAGAGCACCGCACAGGGTATCCATGTTTTATCTTGTTGCAACCACAAACGTCAATGGATTTTATGTGATAGACCAACCCAATTTAGAGCATTATTGTGAAGAAAATCATTCATTTACAAATCAAAATCTGAAGAGTGTGGCATGTATCGTATTATTCCCACAACAAAGAAAACCTGGAGAATCACACCAGCAAATCTGCTGGATTTTGTCCCTACCAGCTTTGCTCATATAGAAGCTGACATCTTTGTACTTCTTTTTTGTTGCAGTTAAATTGGATAAGGAGTGAACGTAGAAAACAATTTTCAATTACAGACAAAGTTGTATTTAGTTAAGCTAAATACAAGCTCGTCTAACACATTGATGTGCACATCTTTTTTGAAAAATAGCTCAAGCAAAGACAGAGCTATTTTCTTGTAGCCATTCATTGGCTTATGAATATTTGCGCACATCTGCCTCCCTTTAATGGCATGTTCTCCTGTCTTTACCATTTTGAGTTGTAGTAAAGAAAATAGGCTGCTGTCTCATGTCATTTACCCAGGGATATAGGAATCTATGGGTAAATAAAAACTCCTAGACACTGACAACGAGACAAAAGAAAAAATCAACCAATTTATAAAGTGCAACTATTTGCGACACCAGTGATTTTGTATCATTTGGTAAAGTAGAGCACATCATTATTCAGGGTGTTGTTAAATGTGAAGGGATGTAAGTGAGGCTCACCGCATGACGCCGACTTGGTCTCTACCAGCTTCACTCTTCGTGTCTCATTCCGAATCCTGCCGTCTGTTTTGTCCACAAGATGTGCAAGGTCGTCAATGATTTCTGAGACAGAGACAGGAAAAGAAGAAGAAAATTATTTATACTCACTTATGGCAATTTTTTTTATTATTCCTGATGCTAAATTTTCACAAAGAAAAACTTTTTTCTCCACGTTGGACAATGGGAATATTTTTAAATGCGTGCTTGGTCCCATGGTGAAAAGACCAAATGTATATAAAGCTGCATTTTGCTTTGAAACAAGGCCAACACATTGTGCCTGAACTTGTAGTTAATGGGGCTTTCAGTTTCTGCGAATGTTGGACATCAGGTAAGATTTTTCTAGTAGAAAAGATTTGATTACTTGAAGCTTGTTTAAACTGAAGCCAACAAGATTTGCGAGAGCCGCTGTGTTGACATGGCATTCCCCAGGCTCTAGCTCCACAATAAAAAATCAACAACCAGAAAACTGTTTTAATTTAACACTGACAAACTTAAAAACAAGTAAATACAACTATAACTGCAACCTCTACAGATTTGATAAGTAATGCCAAAATAAACACAAAAAACTCAAATTAGCTAAAACAATCCCTCTTTCTGTAAAGGCCACCCATCAGCCTCTCTCCTGATTCCAAATGTCTCATTGACAGAAAGCTGTGAATAAACACAGAAAGAGAAAAAGCATTCGGCAAAAACATGCCTCATTGCTCTTGTTGTAAATCTGCAGATTTACAACAGAACACAACTCGAATAAAAAAATAAAAAAAAGCAAGGGTCTGTGTGTCTGGAGCTGCAGATTGGTGGCCTGCTTTTTATCTTTGCTCCTACTGTGTTGATGGGTGCTGTGCAGTAGCCTTCGGAATATACAAAGTCCAAAGAAACTGAGAAATGTGGCGGAGTAAAAAAAAAGAATGAAAAAACATTTTCTGTGTGGAGGAAAGGTAAACTCCGGCTGTGAGTAAGTGTACCGCAGTAGAAGGGTGCAGCAACCAGGGCTTGGTGGTATGCTTCATTCATATAATTGTATTTTATTCAGTTATAATAAGGTCTTCTCCACACCAACAAGAGTATTTAAAAAACAAATTTTCTGTGACAGCACCTCATGCTGACTTTTTTTTTTGTGACAAAATGCAGTAATAGAAGTAATTCAATACAAATCAGAGAACATGAAGATACAGACATTTTCTTTACAAACTTCTAAAGAACATATAAAGATCCACATCAGTCTCTTTTTGTCGCGACTCTAGTTTCATTACACTTCAAAGCCAAGCTCAAAGGATTTAAAACAAAAAGAACAGCAGCTACACATTTTTGGAAGAAGTCCTTCAAATATCTTTCTTCACACTGCTTTTAGTTTAAGACTCTACTTGAACCGAGAGGTTGGACTTTTCAAGCTTCCAGTCAGGAATGCAACAAGAACTCCAAATGAAGTCGGAATTTCTGGCCGGGAAAGTTGGGAGGCTGCAGAGCAATCAATATTTGCGCCTCTAAAGCAGTGAAATGTGCAGGTGTGAGCCGCTGGTGCATTCGATTTTTCCCAGAGGTTAGAGCTTAAATCTGGGAATGATGACACACTCACGTTGTGCAAGTCTTAGCAGCAAGCTGGAAACCAGTGGTAGTTGCCAGTTGTTGTGGTGCCAACTACTAGAAACACAAGCCACTAACCAAGTACTTTGCCCCATCTTGTGTGTTCAAACACATTTTGAACCTGTTTTTAAACAAAGGCTGTACAAAAAAGTTCCAGTGATTTATTCATTATTATTCATTATAATATGAATAGCTCTTCCATGTGGCAGCCATGTTGGAAAACTGAACTTGGGCATTTTCGGCCAGCATCTTCACATTTGGAGTTACAACTTCAGGGGGAACTCGGTACACTTGACTTCAGAGTACCAAACAATACATGTTAGAACCTCTGATAATTTATATTTCATTGAACAATGTACGACTTCCGTTTGTGAAAATGTTCTTTTACAGTTTGAACACATAAAGATGAGAGAAATACACTTGTTGGGTTATATTGGTAAAGTAGTTAGCACTACAACAATCAATAAATCCTCCTATGTTCCGAGTTTCACCTTGACCTACTCAGCCCTGACATGATGTAATTTCCGTATCCAAGCCCTGACATCTGACACAAACTGGCATTGTAGAATCTACTTCTGAATTTTGATGTAGCTGATTTTGACATCATCGCCGCCTGTTGGTGTGATAATGGTATCAGCAAGCACTTTATAGCACTAATTTTCTTGAAAGGACAAGGAAAAAAACCAAATCTCAGAGCAATGTAGTTGGGCTTTTAGTCGCGTCACATTAAAGTTTAAATTAAAATTCAACCAAAGTCACATTTAATTGGAAATATGCCTAAAACGACGGTCTTACTTTTTGCTGTTGTTTAATGGTAAAATTGTGCTCAATCTGCGTGATTCAAGGTTTTATTGTTCCTTAAAAATTGGGCGACATGACTGAGTGTAGCCCAAAGCCCTTTCCAGCATTTTCCGTTTTCATCCCTTTGCGGAACATTTGTCCAAACATAAGTCATCCCTATTACACAAGATATTTTGTGTTTTGACTGATATGGCGTAATTAAGAGGCACAAATGTGGAAAAAATAAAGCGAAACATGTGGCAGTGCCGGAATACGAGGGAGTCGGGGAGACTGGAGATGTGAGGCTGCGGTATGTTGTGTCTCTGGAGACTCCCACCTCATCATGTAAGCATCAGGCAGCAATTTAGACTGAGGAAACCTCTTCCTTTACTGTCAGGGAAAGGGTGTAGATATGGAGCCATTTGTGCTGCATGCCACTCCAACTAGTCATAAAGGAAGCCGATACTGAGCGGGCGCCAAGTTTCCTGATTCAGTTTTGGCCAAACTGTAGCATCTCAATTCAATGATGAATAACTTAAATTCACAGGAGATGTGACTCAGTCTCTTAGCTGTAGCTGAAATGAAACATGCTATTTATTTCAGGAAGGATGAAAAACCACTTACTGGTTTTTCGTATAAACAGCCTTTCAGTTCAGGATATTATTATGCTATGTCTAACAACATAATTCTCAGTTCCCAGTTACAAGTCTCTCTTTCGCATATGACAGCTTCTGGCTCAGGTTTGGGTCCGCTGTCTGAAGATGTGTTCAGGATCTCAACGGAAATAAATAAAATTAAGTCTCTAAAGAATGTCCCACTTCGACTCTGAACAGCGACTGACCGCAAACGAAGAAAAACAATGAGTTGATTTTGTTTGCTGTGAAAGAAGCAAACTGTGCCTTTTCATAATTATGTTTACTGCATGTGCAACTTAAGAATCAGCTTCCTGATTTGGCCTGGGGGACTAATTACTCAACACACTGTTGTAAACAAAACAACAGCTGATTATTTATGAGGTATTTTTATATGCACACAGCAGAAACAGCCCAAACCAAAGTGCCAATATTGATCAAATAAAGTGAATGACAACCTGTTTGAAAGTTATTAACACAACTGGGACATTTGTTTTGTTTCATTTCCATAAGAAAATGTAAACATTCTCCTGTCTATCATTCCCTTATTTACTTACTCATGCATTGCCAATTAATGCATTCCTACTTCCAATTATGACCTCTAAACAAACTTGAACTAAGCCATTGCATAGAAGTTTATTTTTTTCTTTGTGAGGTGTTTTTGGTGAACTATGGAAATATGGTGGTAAAAATACTTATTTTCTAATTCCACTTTATTTTCTGAAGACTTTGTGTTTCATACCATTTCTATCGGTCCTCATCTCTGTTGGGCTCACCTGACTCTTATGTAGTACGACAGATTCTGATACATTCCCAAACGACCTCCAAATGACAGTTTTATCCATCACAATTACATACCCAAACTTCTCCACACTTTCCTAAGCAGACTGCAATCTGCAGGTAATGAAAAACAAGGTAGCAAATGCCAAAACTGAAGGAATAAGATGGTGAGGGAGCAAAGACATCAGCAAACGAATACTATTTATGATGCCTTTTCTTTGAACAAATGGACAAAAATTTAGTTGTTTTTTTTTTTTCTCAAAATATTAAAGGCTATATGAGTGACAGTTCTGATGAAATGACTTGAACACCACTGAATGCCTTTCTCAGCCAGGTTCTGCAAAATGGCTCCATAAACAGCCCACTTCTTCAGTGGCTTCTGCCAATGTTGCAGCACCCTGCCTATAAAACAAAATCTCTCTCTCTCTCTCTCTCTCAAGAGTCTAGACTTGAAACAATATGCATCAACTCTGTGATGAAAATAGTTTTCATACCACTGGCTTTAAAACGACAGCTGAACTCAGGATGCTCGTCATTTGTTTGAGTCTTCAAATGAAAATATTTTAAATGTCCCCTTCATTACTTCATATCCAGATTTAGCCTAAATATTATTTAATCTCAAAATATTTCTATTTTGTAATCGTAACCGAGCCTTTTAAGTTCATCAGACTACATGCGTGCATACAGGTATATATTTTTCATGATCAAGTATTTTACTGAAATATGGTCGTGGACAGTCACAAAAATGCTGAAATGCCACAGTGATCACACAACGTGATTGTAAATTATTCACAGAAAATGTGACACATATTTTCAATTTATTCTGGTTTTAAGAGCAACTATGAGCCTCGATCAAACCAAAATAACTGGGCACATTCCTGCCTGAAGTAACATGACCACATTTAAACTAGCAGCGTCCAACACATATTTTGTGTCCACGCATTTGCCAAGCGAAAAGTTGTGGTGGGCCACAAAAATTATAATCTTTTTTTGTGATTTAAAAAAAAAAACAACAACTTTAAGGCAGAGCAGCATCAGCATGCAAGTCCGGTCCTAAAATCAGAAAACTCTAGGAAGGCAATGACAGAAATATTAGATCCCTGTCCTGGTTTATTGCTACCAACAGAGGTTTTCGGTCGGAGACCAAAATAAAAACTATGTGTGTGAAACCTGTCTCTTTTAAGGCATGGGAGCTATTAGGCTCACACACATCAATGGAAGACAGATGTTGCTCTTACATGACGTCACCAACGACCTCACGTTGCCGGATCTGTGAGTAAGCTCAACGGCATTTCATCTGGGCTCCAGCATCCAGCGAAGTTTATATGAAATACCTGTCCATGTGGCCGGTTTTGCAGTTTGAAGCAAACTAACATATTTGCCGTAAGTATCATCATAGTTTGTTTCCTGTTTTATGAATCTTTCGCTTCAGTTTGATCCTCGGTGTCTGTACTTCCAGGTGGACGTACGTCCAAGCTTTATTTTGTTTGTGCCTCGCATAATTTGATGCGTTTCGTGGTTCTCGTAAGTCGATCTACAAACCTGACTTTCATTTTGCTCCACTTCCCTCTGTACACGTTTCCCTTAGTTTCATCCCATAATGTGTGGTCTTCATGCTAGCTGGTTTGCTGGGCTCTGCATTTTGGGCTGGGCTTGTCATTTAGTTTCTGAACCGATCTGTCTGCATCCCTAGTACGGTGGAAGGCAAATAGTCTATGATTTAAAGGGTTTAACCACTTCAGTTTTATGAAATTTCAATAAAATATATCTCCAAAGTGGTTCAGTGAAAGCTTCTGTCAGTGCCAGAAGTTTAGCTGAATTTTTAACCTACTACCATCACAAAAGAAAATGATCAAATTGGTAGACGGATGGCCATGACAAAATGTTTTTGCAGGATAACCAATTTAATAGTAGTCTACAAGATAACTTCACAGCTATATAATCAAAGTATGAAGTTAATAAGGTGCAAACAAATAGATTATTTAACCTTATAAAATGTTAAAACCCAAAGCGCTTTAAAAAAACATGTTGTTCAAGAAAGCAATAGAGTTTATTGGCACTAGAACACCATGGCCTTTCTCTTCCGCCACAAATAGCTTTTACTGACTGCTTATAAACAGATAACTAAGCATATACTAATGTTCTGGGTCTGAAGACGATGATGTAAGAAACTCATTTTTTAATGAAAAGAGCAGTACTGCCTAAAGGTTTACACCAAATGGCACAGCAGCTGTTTAAGAGAAAAGATCAGTTTTCCAACCAGATGGTTTTATACAGGCCTCTCCACCCACACCTACTTATATCTCAACACGGCCTTCATTAAAACCAGAAACTCTATTGTTGGTAACAATGGATTAGCTTCATCAGCCCAACACACGATCAAAAAGTTCCCTTCAGTACCCTATATGCAACCACTTGCACTTTCGATGTCAAGTACGCCACAAGAAAAGACCATCTGCACAATGACAACACTGACAGCATGATGTTTCTTTCTTCTGCTCATGTTTAATGGCCTACTGTGATTTTCTGCTCCCATTTGCTCGGTTAGAACCTGTAATGTTGAGAACCCACCACAGTGAGTAGTTAGTGGACACGATCCAATGCTATTATAGAACCACTTAGCCAGGACAGATTACACAGATCCAAAGCCAGGCAACTACAATAGGAGAAAAACTGAAATAGGGCCAACAAAGGAAAGTAAAGGAGCAGATGAGAAATAAAAAAAAGTGAGGTAATTACTTTTTTTTTTATATACTAATCAATAATTAATTACAAAGTCGTAATTCAAGTTAAACATCAGAGGTAAAGCTTAGGGAAGTGAAGTCGGGAATCATTATTATAGTATTTTTAAACAGCAAAGACCTGAAGTTTATTAGTCTGGAAATACTCATCCCAAAAGACGCTAAGAGTTGCGGCTGATTATTATTATTTTGCATAAGTGCATGAGAGAATGGGCGTACTATCATAAACAGTGAGAGTTCAGGGCGTCTGTATTTGGTGGAGCAGTATGTCCTATATTAAGCCAGTGTTTTAGTGGGCGTCCTTCCCAGAACGGGCAAAGAGTTTCCTTCAAATGATTTAAACACAACCTAAGACAGTGGGCTTAATTCTGCTCCGATTATCTGCAGCATGATTTCTCCAGAGGGTATGGGAATGAATGTCGTTTCACTTGCCAAACCTTTCTCTGTATCTCCTGTTTTAACGCCAGGGGCTGCGAGCGTAAGTGTTAGCAACCAGCCAGAGTGTGACTGGCTGTATATGGATGGTATCGCTCATCTGCCAACCAAAACACACAGATCTCTGGAACCAACTGGAACTTCACATGGCAAACATAGAGGCGCTCAGCATGATGATACAACTCAGAGCAATTATGGTATTTACTCAAATATACAGTGTCTTGCTTGCAAGTGTTTCCTATCTATTTTCCTAATCTTGGCTGCATATTGTAAATAAACTCATCCTGGAAATGTAAAGAGAGCGGGAGCTTTGGCGGTTAAGAAAAAGCATGAATAAAAAGCATCTTAAAAATATAAATATAAAATACAAATATCTGTGATGCTGTCTTTCTTAAAAGTTTAAAGTTTGGAGTTCTTCTCGGTCTATTTTGGTTTGAAAAGATTGAGCGTTAGGACGCTGCAGTGAAAAACGTCCTCAAAAAAACAACCAAAAAAAAAAACAAGTATTCAACAATCAGGTGTAATTTTAAGACCATGATGGGAAACCTGATTGATATGAGGTTTGTAGACCCACATTGAACAAATTGTGATGTGTTATGAGACTTTCTTATCAGAATCAGCGTTACCATAAGCGATGTAAGCTGTAGAAACTCGGATTGACCAGTCTTCGTTTTGCAAGTGAATAAAGAGGTCTTGTTTACTTGTTTACTGGTTTACTGTGTTTCGTCCTTGGACCACTTTTGAACACTTCACAAGAGTTGGAGTTCTGGAAATGACCTGACCAGGTACAAAACTAAAACAGGCTGGCAAAAGCGCTCTAAAACTTCTGTATAGCTACAATAAGTCAGTTTTCTCTTAGAGTTAAGATGGCGTGATTTATTTTCAGTACGACCTGTAAAAAAATGTATATCTTGAGCTGCATCACTTTTTGAGGTCTGCAATATAAACTGATTTGCATTTTAAAGAATAGGATAAGCAGTAAATCATTTTATTATTTTATTTGTTCAGAAACGTCTGTCTAGATTTTTATACATTTGTAGACTTTCGGCATATTCATAAAAGTTTTCATTCAAGTTTTTCATTGAGCTGTTAAAACAATGAAGAACATATTTTATTGTTTTAATAGTTCTTAGAGAGGAATGATAATTTCCTAAAATAAAAATAGGATATGCAGACTTATTCATCAAATATCCGCCATATAATCAATTACAGTGCATCTCATTGAATATTAAGTGTTCAATTAGAGTATTCAATTGTCCTGAAAGAAGAATGCCAAAAATATGTCCATATTGAAAGAAAAAGAACTACATTGCTGCCAGAACCACCAGAATCTCTGATCCAATAAAGATCGGTTTCACCAAGCAAAGAAAAACAACGACCCTGAACTAAAGTTACTAGTGCATTACACACAAATAATACAAGTCTAATGTACTGTGTCATCTTTCAAACAATTAAAAAATAAATAAAATCCACGTAAAATCCTAAAAAGTAGAGTACAAAAGACGTGAAGTCTGGAGAATTCCTGGGTCTTTACCATCAGCCCTTATATGGCCAGGTGCCGCTGAACAATGTGAGCGTGATGAGCATGAGGGTGCCGGCAGCAGCAGCAGTGTGAGGCAGGGACCACCCTGTCAATGGCACAGCAACGCCAGACCGGTCCCAGTTACACTTCATCACTAGCATCACACTTCATTAACAAATGGACCTGGGAGGGGAGTGGAAGATGAAATAAATGGGAATTAATGAAAGGGAAAAAAAAGAACATAATTTGCTATGAATTCATATTTGGTTCTCCCGAGTCAAAATATTGCAGAACCACCTTTCAGTGAAATTGCATCCATCTCTACTTTAAGTCTCAACTGAGAGCCATTCTTCTTTGTGAAATGGCTCAAACTCAGCAAGTAATGATAAAGAGCATCTCTGAACATCTCCTTGCCAGTGATTCTCCATTGGATTTAGGTTGTGAACTTTGACTAGGCCACTCGAACATTCAAGTAGAAAAAAAAAACAATTCTGGTAGAAAATCATCTTTATTACAAGTACCCCCAGTGTCCAATGAAAGCTAGCTGATGTAAATAGAAACAGCAACTTAATGCCGATTTGGCGCATCTGAAAAAGCTACATCATGAAAACAATGAAAAAAAAAAATTATATGGTTTTATCACTCACTTCTTAAAGTGAAACCTGTGTTTCATTTTGGTCCATTACACAAAGAGTAACATATTTCAAACCTCTATTTGTTGTAATCTTGAAGATGAGAGATTACAGATAATGAAAATCAAAATTCTGTCTGTATGTTGAAAGGATATATAAATGATGTGACTAAAGAGAATATTAACAGCTGTTGTTACTACAGTGCCAAGCAGCAGACTCCAGACAGAATTTTTTATTTTTTTAAATATCGATTTAAATTTGCAAATAATTACCTAAAAGCCTCAGAAACTGCGAGTGTTCATGAACTTGTTTCCTAAACTGAACAACTGTGTTCTAATTGAAATGATCTGAGCCCAATAACTCGACGTCCCCTGTGGTGTGCGGAGCTTCCCGGCAATACGCAAGCTGGCTGGCTGGCTGGCTGGCTGACTGAGGAGTTATGGTGGGACTTTGATCTTCTTGCCAGACGTGGTTTCACCCATAATGTGCTCACACACGCATTAGGACACATATGCTCCCATGTACAGACGCTGAGAAAAAACACACACCCTCCTCACACATTCTGGTCCATGAGCAATACACAGAAGAACTGACTCTCCCTGGACATTTATTTAGAGGAAAGGTAGACAATAAAGGCAGCATTTGTCTTCCATAGGAAGGATAAACATTTACAGTGTTAACTTATACTGTGGCTGACGGGGAAACGGGAGCGATGAGCAGTAAAGTGTTGTGCCACCAACTCTGAGTGGCTCTGGGTTAATTTACCCCAACATCAACTCTCACATTCCCATGCTTTATCCATACATTCCATTTCATCCCAGTTTATTTCCATGTTCACACAGATGTGTAAAAATGTTCCTTGTTAGTCTATTTCTTTAGGTAGTACAGCATTTAAATAGATGGTAAAAAAAAAAAAAAAAAAAAACAGGCAAATCTACGCTTTGCTTCATGCAGCAGATCTGGATCCTCGGCTGTTAAGAAATGATTGCTTGCTGGAGGCGTGGACTCTGTTGAAGTTTGAAACAATTGGATCTGATTTTACCCAACAGCTTGCATTTGGCCATGACTTATGAAATGCGCCAGCTCGATCGTCAAGGAAGCTATGCCATGAAACGTACCAGAAACTGAGTGCGCAATTTTTTCACTGCAAAGAGAGAAGTGCCGTGCCGAACAAGATGGCTATTAATAAGAGGGGCTACAACACATTTGCTAGCATTAAAAATGTCGTAAGCATTCGTCTTGCTCCGGCTTTAATTGCTCAATTTGGAAGAGTGGCCAAAATGAACCGAATGGCTTTGTTCACTTCCTCTACTGCCATTGCCAAACTACAACCATAGGCAGACTACAATTTAAAAACAGCGCAGAAAATCAACATCGTTGTTCACAACTTCTCCTCCTGTTCGCCGACTTATCCACATGAAATTCATCCTGGAGAAATCATGCTCAATGAGAGAAATCCCCGTGGCTTTGATCCTCATTTGGGCGACCTAACGTCTGGAAAATTTGGAATTAAAAAGCTTCACTAAGAAAGGAAAATTATGAGTGATCTCCTGGTGACAGACATGCCTTGCTAAAGTTGCACTGACCATATTTTCCTATAGTGGACTAAGTCACCTTTAAATCATCAGCGGGAATGAAACATTCCCAAGCCAGCAATGAAGGTTTGGTCAAAAGACCAAAACTGAAAAAAGGACAAAATGGTGAAGGGATCAAATATTCAGAAGCTGCCTGGCCTCTTTATTTTTTCCCCTCAGTCTGCTTCCAAAGACCCACAAACTCTTATAAAGTTTTGAAAGTCTCTAGTTTAAGAGTTTTGCTTAGAGCACAATGTTTTTTGTTGTTTTTTTTAATCTATTTCAAGCAGAAGCAGATCGTGTGACTATAGTCCTTCTAGCTGCATATTTTACTCATCTTTTCACAATCACATTGTACCTATTAGGTCTGACAGTGAACCACCATCTGTTTAGTAATTACACAGTTCCTCCAGAAGACGAGCCAAATGAGGAGGTGCTGATTGGTGGAGAGGAAGACCAGAATTCCCCAGATGACTAAAGAAATGTATTAAATCTCGTGCCAGGTCTTATGACTTTCCCTTCACCTGCTTGGATCAAACAGCTTTGAATCCCCCCAGCGTGAAGGTCTACCAAAAGCTTTTTAACGAGGACTGTAACTGAGGTGCAGCAACTGCACGTACTGCCCATCAGTGGGGCTCGTGTGTGACTCTTTAGACTCCAAAACAAAATTGTAAGATCCGCTTGTCTCTAATGTGTAACAATAGCCACTTAGGAAGAAAAGATGCGCGTCAGATTACACACTGCTTCAGGCTAAAGGAAAATATTAGATAACGGATCAAATGTCTATTTCGACATTTGATCTGGGGTGATGAGGTGCTGGCTCAAAAACCTTGGTGGCACACAAGATAGATTAGACACATGTCAACCATTATTGTCATAAAACAGGCAATAAGGCGCTCCTTGTTTTATTTGTGGAACAAAAGAGGTTTTGAAATTCTCTCTTTTTTTAAGGGATTGTGGTTCCTGTGTTTGTGTCTGACTTGGAACATGGTGTGCTGTGAGATAAGAGATCAAATGGAGAGCATGTAGAGCTTTACCCACATGAAAGTTTTTTTTGTTGTTTTTAAAAGAAAAGTAGCAGCTACACCTTCATTTCTTTTCCTACATGATTAAAGACTTACTTCAGAATGTTACAGACGTTTTGAAGATTCCCAACACTAAAAATCCACCTGTTGCTTAATCCAAATAAAGCTCTGCTCATGTTATGTCTATAGGTAGTTTGTACATATTTTGTAACGCATTCTGTTCTCCTTGAATTATCCAGCCAATGGTTGTTAGTCAATGCTTTCTAGTTAGGGCCACTTCCTCTCTCTGGTAAATTCCTATTGGACGAGAACTGAATGTTCTCATTAAGAAGCTCATATAGAAACAATTACTACCACATCACATCAACCACCGCCAGCACAGGTGGTTCATGCAGATGGACACTTTGTAACATTTCGTAGGGCAAGATTTTCACTGACAATTTAAAATCTTCTTGACGTGGAAAATGTACCACGAAGTATATTTTGGGTTTTCATCTTTGTTTTCATTTCATAATGAGAAGGACTGCAAACAGACAGCAAATTAATCATTATTCGTAACAACCAGTACTTTCAACTTGACCATTTTGGTAATTACAGACCAGGTGTTTGACTTTCATTTTAACTCAACAGTAAACAGGACCACAGACATACAGGTAATTTATTATTATTATTATTTTACAAATACATATCGGCCACTTTGGTCGGCATGGAAAGATGTTTGAAAGCCGCTGGTTTGTGGCTCACTCTTTCCATTATCCCACGACAGATAATGGAAAGATGTTCACACCTAACTCCGCTTTAAACATCTCCAGCTCTAACAACGCTCTGAGACCATCGAAGAACAGCTGTATGCTTAGATTAAGTTGTGCATGCCTGGTCTCTATTCCCAGTGAATTAATTCTGGATATTATCAAGGAGTATCAGAGTAAAAGGGAGAGTAAAATTTGTGCTGGTCTCTTATAAAAATCTTAATAAAATACAGAAACTTAAATTATGGGAAACTGTGAGTGTGAATACTTCTGCAAGGCAGTGGGTGTGGATTTCATATACTTTGTTTCCTTCTTTTTCCCCCCCATGTTCTGAAAGTCATACAGTAATTACAGGAATAGCTGTATGACTTTATGTGGCTCTTGGTTAAATCTACATCTGTCAGGATGTGTGCGATGTTCCTCTCTGGATAGTGTTTTAATAACTCATAATGAGTAGGACTACAAACAGACAGCAAATTAATTTGCTGCCTGTTTTTTGTGTAATAAAATACTGGCACATTTTATTACACAAAAAATGTGCCAGTATTTGTGTAATACTGGCACTTTTGTGCCAGTATTACACAAATGTAGTTTAAATGCCGATCACAACGTGAGAACATTTGTTAGACTCAAATGTATTTTTGCTCAAAGTAAAAATACAGTGATGTCATATTCAGACAGGAGGCATTTGCTGTCAAACCAACATATTTATACACAGTTTGAAAACAAAGATTTTAGATGCTTTTTCATTAGATGTTTTAAAGCCAAACATTTGTTTTGTACCGTTTCTTTTTTAAGAACTATAATTAAAACTCTCATAATGAAACATTTATCTCTCAGACATCAATTAACTTTGATATCTTTTTAAAATAAATAGTGTCGTTTTTGCATGGAACCACTACTTAGGTTTTTGAAAATATTAAATCAAACACTCCAATTAGTAGTCTTTATTTGTAAAACTAACATTAGGGCATAGTATATGGGGTTATTATCCTTACATCATATGCTATAATAATGGTTTGCAGTTGTAACCAATAATAATAATCATCACCAGCATTTCCCTTAAAAATCAAATTGTACTCTGAGAAGACTTTTAAAATAATATCCAAGTATTAGTTTGGAAAACAATAAAGTCCAGTTAACAGAAAGCAAAATCTAAAGAAACAAAAGGTGGCATGAGACTTTTGCACAGTGCCATCTGCGCATTTACACACCGTCACAAATAAACGCAGAAAAATATCCACAAAATGAAGGTGCAACGTCCTCCTGTGTTGAAATGGAAACCACGTGTTAGCATGCTTGTGGCAGACTTGGTAAAGTAAGTCCTTCCATTCATTATGTGGGATGGCCCAAGGTTCCCTGAAGCTGAAGAGAAAGCAAATCAGCCCTCTGCTTGTCGGCACTTTCAAGACGGCTTCCAAACCAGAGCGGTTAGCGATTAAATAAACAGAGACGGGGATTTGTACCCGCTGTCACTTGAATTAGCCAGAAAAGACCTGCCACACCATGGCAGAGTCAGTCATAGGTGCCGTTAAATGGAAGGGAATCCTTTGCTCTGAGCCAACAGAGCTGGCAGCCGAAACTACAGAGATTCCCAAACAGCAATAATGCCAACACATGTGGCTAATGTGCTCTCCCTACAGAAATCAGCCACAAATGCTCTGTAGGGATAGGTTGCAGAGCAGAAACATTATATTACTGTTGAATGTACACATACCACTCACTGTAGGCAAACCTCCCTGCAAGAATCGGTGGGATATTCTTGCTGCACAAACAAATTACAGCAACATCACAGCTTCTTTATTTGAAGCTGGAATTCATTTTAAATTTTAGTATACATAGAAAAGCTCATACTTGGAACCAAACTTTTAACATATTGAGAAAAAACATTAAAAGCAAGCATTCAGGGGGCGGTGATGGCCCAGGAGTAAAGTGTGCGATCCATAAACGTCCTCGACACGGCCATCACAGGTTCGAGTCTCGACATGCGACAGATGTCTTCCCCCTCTCTCACAACCTGCTTTTCTGTCTGTCCACTGTCAAATAAAGGCCACTTGAACTTGAAATTAACTTAAAAGAAACTATATTTCCACATAATGCTTGAAAAGAAAAGAAAAAATAGGACTTTGTACTGTTCATGTTGGGGTATCCTACTCAAAAACAGTTAAATATTCTGAAAAGACTCTACATATGCCAACAAGTCCTTGTCTCCAAAAATAGTCAAATCTTCCTTTCAGACAATGGAGGGATAGACCCTCCTTCACAATTGATAGTTTGTGAGAAATCTGGCCTCGGCCAACAACTTATGCAGGATGGATGTACTTGGGAGTGGAAGAAAAACAACCCCACCCATTCTCATGACATACTTGATGGTGGACATGTGGAAAAGAGTCTGTTGATGAACTGACCAGGGCTGACCACACCCCAACTCATTCATTGGACCTTCTACCATCAGTATATTAGGCTTGTAACTTGTGGATCAAAATATGTGATCAAAAGAGAAAAGAACAAAAAAAAAAAAAAAAAAACAGAGTCTTATGCCACTGAGGCATTTTCATTCATGCTGTCCACCTTCATTTTTCTAAATTCTGTATTGTGCTTTTTCAGATTAAATGTTTTAGGTTTGAAGAAAGAATTTCTAGGAAGAGAGAGACGAGGATCAGGATTATCTAAGGATCCCCCCCCCCCCACCACCCCCCTAAACTGGAATAGCTTAAATAAGAAAGCTGCAGTGTCGATCCTTGCCCAACAAACAAGAGAAGGGTTGTGAATTCACTGACAGAAGGTTTGATAAATGAAACGCCTCGAGACAACTTTCTTTATTCAAAATGTTAATTTCTTCACAGTGCCTAAACTGCATTGCTCGTCACTTGGTGCTGGCTGATGTGACCCATCAGTCATTCACGCCATTGTTCGCCCACTCTTATCCACAGCTTTATCAGAGTGGCTTTAAAAGGCCCCATTCATGCGTGGATATACAGAGAAATGCAACCACGAGGGTTTGTGATTAATTGTGTGCTGGTTAGAGTGGTTCACATGTTTGACCGTAAACCACTTGGCTTTTATGTGCCTATTGTTTATGTTCCCATTACACGTTTGCCGATTTTAATGCCCCTTAACGCTGATGTTCTGTACAAGTTAAAACGCCTTTCAAACATCCACTGGTGGTGCGGGGGGATCCGAGAATGTGTTGTGAAATTCCATCCATCCAGCCTGGCGGCCACAAAATATCAAGCTCACCTCTCCGGCTCATTACAAGCCTGAGGTTTCTCTTGATGAAATCCTTTTGACTGTCATGACATGATTCTGCATTTCCATGGCGTCTGGATAGCATGGCTCACTCCTAGCAACTCCACTTAGGAGCAGAAGGAAGCAAACAATCAATCAGAAACTCAAAACATGCAGGCTTCATGTCTATTCCCAGCATCAATGTAGTTTATTTGCTTTTAAAAGCAGAAGCAAACAGATGCCTGTGCGCTTATTGCCATGTCACTGTACTGCAGTAAGCCTTGCGCTCGCTATTTATTTCTGCTTTTTAAAAAAATAAAAATAATCAGTAATGAGGGTCCTATACAAGATTAAAAGTATTGAGATTGTATGCAGGTTTAACAGACATCACAATGTAGGAAATGTTGCTGCAGGGATGAGCTCGAGTTTCCAGCCCTCATTATAGAATGGCTGTGAATCAGTAATTGAGATTGCCATAAAATAGTAAAATAACAGTTCAAGGTGCTGAACAAAATAAACTACAAAACATACACTATGGATTCCTATGCAAAGAGAGCTGTGATTGGCTATCTATTTGATTTAGTTGGTGATTTCAATAATTGATACAAACAAGAACTAATATAGTTTGCTTTTAAGTTACACATACTACATATGGTCACACCACAGCAGCGTGAGAATACACCCTTCAGCTACTTGGCCTGTTTCACTGCTGCAGCAGTAAAATATGCAATTAGGAAAGAACCATTAAAATCAGACAAATGAGACGGCTTCTAATTTTTGCCGGTGCTTTTTTTTTCAGAGGGAATGCGTTTAATGAACAAACCACTGTCTGACACTTATGAGTTCAAGACATTGTTGAGCCTGATGTCACTGCTCCAGGCCGCAAAATGCGAAATATCAACACCAATAAAGTCAAAATAGCATTAGCTCTTGGAAAGGGAATCAGATGCCTATGCAGGGCCATTCTCACTGGTATGTGTCAGACCGTTTTCAACAACATTTACTGTGGAAATAAAAACACTGACGTCTGAAACGCAGAATGAAAAAGCGTGATGGCAAATCGCTCAGCTGCTTTCAACAAAGCAGCAGCGATTGAATTCCTTCTTTCTGCTGTGATTGGCGAATAACAAGGGAATTCTGCTGTTTGCAGAGGATTCAGTGCTCTGCCGTACAAAAGACCAAAATTAGGATAATTGGTCCGTTTTTTGACACTTCCTTCCATTGTGATGCGACCAAGACTGAAAGAGGAGGATTTAACATCCGAGTACTCTGGGTTCATTTCTTGACCTCTAAAGAAAAGGCTCACCTTCTCCGCTGACCTCACCTGAAATGGTTTCCCAAAAAGGAAATAAACAGGGCCGCTTGGTTTCAGCCAGACAGGGGTAGCTCAGCTACAGAGAGCTTAATCTATTTATAGGAAAACACCGCTACAGTACAGCGATCAGGGCAGAAAAGGAACCCCAACAAGATGGGAAGACTATTCTTGTACAGAGAAAACACAGATTTAAGGATAACATTTTTACATTCAAGTCCACGTGTGATAGCATTACTCAACCTTAACAGTTACTTCATATTTTACAGGTTTAAAAATGGCTGATTCTAACGATTTTTTACTTTTTGACATTACGTGTCATGAAGGTATGGGACTGGTATTGTTCTGTGATAATCAGCATCGCTATAAACCTGCAGATAGTACCGTATTTTCCGGACTATAAGCCGCATGGTTCGAAGCATAGGAAAAAAAGTAGCGGCTTATAGTCCGGAAAATACGGTAATTGCAATTAACGACAATGACAAGAGTACATCTCCTGCGGGTAAGGCAACACTCACTACTTCGGGCGTATCAACTCCTCCAGGCCTCCAGGGGCAGTGCATTAAAGTATCTAATTGTTCACGGGCTGACAGCTGATCTTCTGGAAATCTAACATCTCGAGTGCCGCCTGTCTAAAAAAAAAAATCAGCCAGAGACCACTGCACTCCGTTCTGAGCAGCACGTTCTACCAGCGTCAGAAGCAATTTGAGGATGGAGAAGCCTCCCTCGCTGTTTTGCCAGGAAAATCTCAAAATGACCATTAGCTCTGATCGGATCTGATTCCACGACCCCAACCTTTTGAGCTGCACAAACAGCCAGATCCCATTTCTCTGTGGGTTGTATGACACGGTCATGACCTCGCTGTAAGGACAAGTGCTTCCACAGTAGAAGTTTCAGGGCACATGTGTCAATGTGTCACATACAGGTAAAAATATTCAAACTCTTTTAAGTTTTCCGCATTTTGTGACGTTATGACCTGAAGTTTCACTGTATTTGCATGCAATCTGTACCGCACGTATCGTTTTTCTCCCACGTCACATCGATGCACTGCTTTTTGCTGGTACACCTGGTAAAATCCCGACAAAATACCTTGACGTCGTGCTAGTAGCGTGACAAAATGTGGAAAAGTTTTCAGCGTTTGTGGTGATGTCACAGCATATTCCTTCCCGTCTGGGTCGGTGAGGCAAGTACTTCTATTTATAAGCAACATCTGTCTGTCTGATTTCACACTCTGGTATGTTTTGGGAATATGGAAGGGAAAAAAATGCACAAAAACGAAGCAGTGGATCATTGACTTTACCGTTCTGTTCATCCAGCTCGTTGCCGATCTCTTGGCCCATTATCTTCTGTCGGCTGATGACAGCTGCCAGTGCATCCAGGCCTGCGTCCTGGACTGGAGGAAAAGAAAACAACCACAAACAGAAGACACTAAATAAATCGCTCAATAAATCCATTTTGATTCGTTTCTTTCTTTTAAGTACTAGAGACAGAAACAAAAAGAAAAATTTGAATGTAAAATGTGACAACATTAAAAATACGGGAGAAACGCATCGAGGCTTCTGTAGGTGTCTCGGTTTGACATTTTCCACACCACGGGAATTTCTTGTAAGCCACAAGTTCAGAAATAAACGTTAGCCGTTTCCAGGAATCCAACATTGGTGTCACACCTTCCATATGGTAAGATTTCACAGTTTTAACCCAACTCATTGACTGTATACTGACAATAAAGGAAACTATGGAGAAGGGAGCAGGGAGCCAGGTGGCAAAAAAAACAAAAAAACATCTCAGTGATTAAATCATATCAGACAGGAATCAGAAAATAAGATAAAAACTAAAAACATATGTTGTCTTGTAATATAATGAATACATTTTTAAATCACATTTAAAAATGAGCAATGCAGCGACTTAATGTATCCATCAAGTTTTATTAAACTACTATATTTTACAGCACTCACTAAAAATCTCATCATGACTTAAATGACATTTACTTAATATAAACTTTGTTTTAAAAAAAAAAAACAACTGATCAACTGAAGTCCTAAATACTCTGACATTGATAGATACATGCATCCAAAATTAATGACCTCTGTTTAGGGCATTAAAAAGAGGTCATTAAGTCAAAACAGGTTTAGCCAGTTAAATTGTTCAAAATATACTACACACACAACATATTTAAAAGCTAGATTTGGTTGTTTGATCCTAAAATAATATTTGATCTATGTTGGATCTATGAAGTGGAGATTACCCTCAATGATTCTCTGTTGCTGTTGTTTAATCTCTCCAAAGGACAGCCCCTTCGTCTCCTCCGACTCCTCAACGAGCCACGGGTTGGGAGTACCTGCTGCTGCTGCTCCTCCGCTCATCAACGTGGATCTGAGGTTCATAAAGACGACAGTTTTTAGCAATCAGCTAGCAACAAGTCAACGGAAATGCTTGTTTCTGTCTGAAAGTCTGGACTTTGACAAGGCCATTCTAACACAATAATAGATGTGATCCATTATATTGTAACGCTAATGTGTTTTGTGGCTGCTCAGCAGAAAGCTGAACCTCTCAGGTGAGATAGAGTATATTACAGGTTTTTCCTCCAGGACTGACCATCAGCTCTGACCATTTCCCTTGCTGAAGAAAAACATCCCCCAGCAATACGCTGCCACCATCGTGTTTCACAGTGAAGATTTTGTGTTCAGTGCAGTGGCCATTTTCCCATACAAAGTGTTTTGCATATTGTCCAAAATGCTACATTATGTTCTCATCTAACCATAGCACCCTCTTCCACGTGATTTCTTTCTTTCAACACAAATTATTTTGCCTTTCTTCCAACAGTAGATTTTTTTCTTGGTACTTTTTTCCATAAACTGCCAGATTTCTGGAGCACTAGTAATTATTCTGTGAACAGATGTTCCTCCTAAGCCTTGGGATTTTTTCAGCTCTTCCAGAAATCAAGAATGCAAGCAAAGGTTGATACAATCAGTGAAGCAGGGGAGATGTGGCATTCAGTCGAATCTGTCTAGCAGGTTTGATTATTGTTAAACCGAGTGCCAGACATGAACTTCCTCCTTTCTAGCACCTACTGTGCAGAGAACCAATTAAAACAGTCAGGGAGTACCGAAATCAGTCAGACGCATCTTTTGGCAGACACAAGTAAGATGACTGTCATCACTGAGCATCCAGATCCCAACTGAGCCACATGGGCAGGCGAGATTTAACTAATTGCAACTATGTCCTGTTTCCTGTGTAACCAAAGACACAGGAAGGTTAGAGGTGTAAAAGTGTTTCCAAAGGGCAACGCGCTATGCCGAGCTTTTAAGTGGCACCATGTCCTTTCTTTTTATTATTATTATTTAAAAGTTAAAGTTCTCCTGGCAGGCTTGACGCTGTGCATTCTACTCCAATTTTTTTCAACCCCCAAAAAAGTAGCTTAGATCATTGAAGCATGGCCAAATTCATCCCCTCCCACACTTCTGTCCTCTCAGACCACACAGTGGGAACAGGGTCTGACGCCTTCCCTCAAATCCAAATTACCCACCACATATCGCCATTAAAGTCAGGTCTGAGTGAGCAAACTGAAAGCCGTACCACCACATGATTACAGTTTGCCGAGCTAATTTATTAGCGAATGTCGTTTGGGTTTTTTTTTTTTTTTTTTGCAAGGAATCCTTTTATGTAATTGAGTGTGTGGTCTGTAAAAAGATGAAAGCCTGTGCAAAGCAGTGCTAAATAGATCAATCCCATATCCGAAGCTTGTGAAAGATATCAGAGAAACTCACAGGCACAACTCGGCGGCAGGGCTCCTTTTAATGCGGCTGATCTGATTAAACTGATTCTGCTGCAATTTAAATGATTTCCATCAATCACCTACATCATTCACTTAGCTTTTTATTCTTCTCCTGTGTTTCTCTTCCACAGGACTAAAACAGTTTGGGATTCCAAAATGTCATTAATACATGAAAGTGGGAAAAGTTAAGAGCAGAGCATCACTACTTCTTCCTGACCAAACAAATATCACCTGTGTAAAAGTGTGGGAGGGTTTTTCAGGGGCCACCATATGTGTGATGAGCAAGCAAATAAGTCTAATGACAAAAAATAACCTGGAAAGTCACTAAAACTCCAGACAAATGGGCTTCAGCCCAAGTGATGATGCCAGTAGAGGTCAAAGCGCACAGCTCACACACAAGAACCTTCAAGGTCCTTGTGTGTGAGCACACACACAATCCTTGTGTGTGAAGGACTGTAACGCTTCATCAAAGCCAAGTACAGATCCTGTGACAACTTAAGTTAAAACAGTGGTCTACAGGATGATGATTCATGTTTTTTTTATTATTATTATTATTTATTTATAGTCATAGAGTAGAATCTTACAATTGAAAAATTAACTAAATCCCACAGAGAAAGTCTGGGAAAATCTTGGTCAGTAAAGCTGGGTCCTTTTGAGCAAAAGACAAACAAATTTGAAGTTAAATGTGTAAACATTTGTTTTGGTTTCAGATTAAAAATCATCAACCTACTTGAAACATATATTAAATTAATATACAACACACTACAAAGCAGGCTGAACAGGCTTCTCAAAGACTTTTCTAAGGATCAATTTGATCATTTTCAAAAGTCAAATAAAATGTGTTCCTTTTTCTTTTCATTAAATCTGTTACAACATAAACTGAAACTATGACCATCTCCTTCTTTTACACATTCAGTGCCCTGCAAATTCATCCTTTTTTAAACTGTAATACCAATAACTTCCATTTACTTATCTCAAATTTTATGTGACTGTCCACCACAATACTGTGAATACATTCTATAAATAAAATATGACACCAAAGATCCAATTGCTTTTGGTTTACATGCAAGCTCAAAATGTTAAAACAAGGAAATTTGACTGCACATCACCTGAACACACCATCCCCACGGTGGAACATGGTTGTGTTGCTTCCTTTCAACAAGGATCATGCAACGTTTCCTTCCACTTTCAACTTGGTGCTACTTTGTCATATATAATGGAAATAAAATACTTTAAAACTTGTGGTTGTAATGTGGCAACATGTTGGAAGATTCAACGGAAGCAAATACTTTTGCAAGGCATGTAAGTAACAGAAAAATATCTTCCTGAAAACATAGGTAGGAATATTTTTTATCATTCCAATACTTAGGAGTTAAAGGTCACACACATTATTGGTAACAATGGATATTAGTGTTGAGTAACCTGTATTCTAAAAATCAAAAAGCCACTTAGGTAAACTGAAAATCATGTGAAATGTGTCTGCAAACTGTATTTTACTGAAGTTTGATTCGATACAGGATGACCTAGTTCCTCTACGGGTTAATACCTGGACGGTTCAGGCTCTGTGATGTCTCCTTTGAAGGTGGCATTGAGTTGCTTCTCTCTGGTTAGCAGATTATCAATCAGGTTCTGCCTCCTGTCAGCTTCCGACTGCATTCTGACGAGACCAAGTTAAGATCAAACCATCACCTTTCATCACCATCTGTCACAATGGACTCGACGAGGTTTCCTGATCATGAGGGGAAACAATGTATGTAGTTTCCTTTTCACAGAACACCGACACCCTCTACAGGATCACCACCGTTACTGCGAGCAGAACCAGCTCTCCGGGAATGACAGTAATTTCAGTCTCATGACTTTCAAAACTTGTCATCGTCAGAAAAAAAAAAAAAGGATACATGCGCCGAGACGAGGAGCTCCTTAACAAGCCTTCTTTGAGCTGAGCAATATTCTGTTTGAGTTTCTGAAGGGACGCTCTTAACGTCATATTTATCTGGGGGAGAAAAAAAAAAAAAAGCACATGCCCGTAGGTGAACATGGAGGCACATTGTCTCAGAAGAGAAAAAGAGAAGGTAACGCCTCACCTTTGCAGGGTTTCCCCCTGTTCGCTGCTGCCTGTTTCTTTCATGGATATTTTCTGCTATCTCCTGGGCAAGGCGGCAGGTGGCGTCATAATTCTGCAACCTACGTGGATGGGAAGGAAAATGTATAACATATGAAGCAGCAACAGATATGTTTCTCAAATACAATTTAAAGAACAGCAGAACAGAGTGTTACAGCCAAAATCTCAACTATGATCAGTTTAAGATGCTGAATTAAAACTATTCTGTAAAGAGTGGATCAGAATTCGTCCACAGCAATGTAAAATACCCCACAGTTGTTGCAAACACTTGATGGCAGATGCTGCAGCAAAGGGTAGAACCACTTATAAGTATGAGGAGGTAATTTTTTTTTTTTTTCACACAAAGCCACGATGATTTGGACAAAAAAGCAGAAACAATAGAAATCCATAAGGTGGCATCTATAAGATGACATTAAACTCGCTGATCCAAAACATTTCACAGTTGTGAAATGTTGGCAGTTGTTTATAACTTGAAAGCTTTCCTTTTTCTCTTTAATTGTGTCATACAGTGAAATAGTTCGTTTTCAGTGGAATCCCGTCAGAATTTCCTGACGGGGATACCAACAAAACTATTTTAGATAATATGCTTAGCGTGTTTCTTCAGTTAAGGAGATGCGAGTCTGTTTACAGTCAGAATTTGGAGTTTTCTGCTTATAACTGATGAGCAGATGTGACTCGCATCTGCCTAACGTGAGAAATAAACCAATAATACTGTCAAAAATACAAACAGTGAAATAAAAAAAAAATAAATAAAAAAAAAACAAGCCACTTGTGACAATCATCTAGTCAGAATGTGGAGCTGAACCACTCCACATTCCTGCCCATTGTCATGCGCAGTACTGTGTCACGTTAAGCGAAAAATAAGGGTCTAATGCTGTTTCCATTGCAGCTTTTTTTTTCCATGTAAATACAACAACAAAGAATTCATAGCAACAAAATATAAACACTATTATGTATTTGGTTGGACTTGATAAGGAACAAGCAACCAATGAAGCTAACTGGGTACAAAAACGAAACAACCGGGCACAAAGAAGACATATGTTGCTGTTATTAATACATTTGAGACGGTCCATTTTATTAGAAGACATAATCACCTACCAGGGATCTTGAGACATCATAACAAAAGTTAACTATGACTCGAAATAGCACAACTTCAAGCACAGCAGTAATCACTGACAAGCCGTTCCTTGTTTTGGAAACGACGTCACTACGGCGAACGGCGAGGGCCATTTGACTACAGAGACTCAATCGTTTTCCGTAAAAAACCAACAAATAACAATATGAAGAGCTACATTCACTATAACAGTCGCATAATACCCCAACCTTTTAACTTAAATTTGAATGAAATTATTTTTGATCTATCCACTTGCTTTCAAACAAATAATTGTATATACTATTCTATTCTATTCGATCTGTTCTGTGGTTTATTGGACCAATGTCATCAACTCAAAATGACAACAAAATTGAAAGCAACACATTTCATGCTCTATAAATACCTCTGACAGTGTATGGATAGTAAATACTATAATATGATATACTGTACAATCTTTTACATTCACATTTTATCCAATTAACTTTTACACATTTTACTAACAAACATATAAAGACTCTGGAGTTTCATCTGGCAACTAAACTCCTGTCTCTCAAAGAAAAAGTCACACAAATGTAATAACCCTTTCAAGCATGAAAAGGGTTATTATTATCCTTTATGTCGTTTTGTTTTTTTTCAAAAGTGTTTTTGATTTTTTTTTAAAGCACAAAAAAAATTGAGAAACATTTTTTTGTAAAAATGTATAGAATTTCTTTCTGTGTGATCAGTTTTAATTTTCTCCGAATACAAAGTTGTTATTTGGAAAATATATCACTAGTATTAGCCTTTAGAGTTCACTTGATGTCACAATATTTATTTTTATTTTATTTTTTTACCTGCCGTCCTCTACAGTAGAAGATGGGACTGGATATTCCTGAGTTGCTTTTTCATTTGTCTGCCATATTGGATTTAACAAAAATTTTCTTGCACTCTCAGTGGATGGCCAGTATTTGAACTTGATAGTGTATTGTGTATTGTAAGACACAGTAGTGTCCACTTCAGTGGTCTGTGTGCAATTATAACATAAAGATCCACAAGAAACACAAGAAAATGTATTTTAGATAGCTGTCCACTGCAGTGACCGCTATGAAAGGGTGAGTACTTGAGTGGTCAGAAGTACTGTTCAATGCACGACCGGTAGACGTAGCAACGTATATTTCTATAATTTAAAGATGCCATTTGCAACATTTTTCTGCTTTTGATGATAGTTAACAAAATTAGTTTCAACTTGGATCATTTCAAAGGTTTCATTAATATCATAATGAAACAGGTACATGTGTCTTTTTGTTCAGTGTATGTAAACTTCTGGATTCAATCATACATATTCAAGCTAAACTGTGATATAACTGCATCATTGTATTAGATTTTGTTTTCAGTTTTATTTGTTAATTTTCACCATCTTTTTCTGTAACTTGCTACTTATATTGTTTTAAGTATTATTTCAGATAAATTACGATGAATGAAAGAGAACTATGAACATGAATCAACTCCTTTTAAACTGGCTTATCTGAATCTTAAGTGCGTTTTATTTTTCTACATGAGAAGTGAACTGATACAACCAGCGGGTAAAAGAGTAAACTTCGGTTCCACTACATGAAGTGCCCATGTGTGAGGTAAGGCGTAGTAGATGTTTCACACCCAAACAAACCTTGTGTTTGACCAAAAACACATGTGTTATGCGGTGCAACAAACATAGGAACTTTGGGAGCCTTCTTGGAAAACACCTTCTTGATATTTTGATTCCATGAGGCAATTTCACAGAACAAGTAACATTTTCTGATTGGCCTACTGTGTCTTAAAATGTATCATTGAGAGATGTTTTGTTCCAAAATAATATAACTTTTTTTTTTTAACAATACCTTTACTGACACAAATATAACCACAATAAACATACACTCTTACCTTTGTGATTTAAGGTCAAAGTTCATGATTCAACAATGAGTAACAGATGGGGCAAAAATGATCAAAACCACTGGTGAGCAAAAGGGGCATAAAGGCCTTCCTCACATTTGTCAAAAGTATCTTGATGACCCCCAAGACTTTCGGAAAAATATGATGTGAAATGATGAGACGGAGGTTCAAGTTTTCTGAAAATGTTTGTCCTGTTGCATATGGTATAAAAACTAACACAACATTTAAGAAAAACTCATACATGTTGATGATAGTGTGATGTTCTCGGGTAGCTTTGCTTCTTCGAGATTAGGTGGTGTGCTGTATTTAAAGAAATCCCAATAACAAGTCTCAACCACAAAATTCACTTGGAGACTGAATGAACATCAGAATAAGACTGAAATAAGACTGGCATATTTTGATTGTGGAGCAGTATGAGCAACCTGCAACAAATCTTCAACATTAAAAAAAAAGATAATTGAAGATTTAGAGTGACCTATTTAAACTCCAAGCATAAATTAAGTTAAAGTGCTGTGAGGAGTAGGCAACAATGGGTAACACAACCAGTTTTAGGGACCACAAAACAACACAATCTGCATTGATTTGTTGGTAAAACAATGCCTTTATGCTTTCTTTAGTCTTATACTTTAGTGAAATGGGTCAGAGTCACTCAGAGGAACAGAACTGAATTTACCATCTCTAGTTTTATACTTCAAAAAATCACATCTTCATTTGAAAACTGTATTTACTCTGGTTATAGTTGTTTGATATTAAAATTTGTTTAATGATCTGAGTGCAACGGGAAGGCAAACTGGGACAAACCTGTAAGGAAGAAAACACTTTTTCAATGCACTGTACACATGAAGCTTATACATCAATATCTTCAATCAATAAGTAGTTTAAATCTATGACATAATTTCCTCAAAGAGAGTCTATTTTCCCGCAGAGCACATGAGGGAAATTTTCCAGTGGCAAGCAGAAAGATGGAAGTTATTTAAGGAAATACTATATTTCAAGTAGGTCGTTATAAATCAAAAGAAAGGGAACCAGTCTGTGAAGGGTGACTATGTTTTTACCACACAGTAACAACTACATAAAAGTGTTTACTTCAGAACAGTTGATCCATAGAAAGGGCCTTTATTTTGGTTCATTTGTTAGACATTCTGATGTCTTGTTTCTTTGGCTCAAGAACCGATGGTGGCACTGTGAAAACAGTTCTCAGAAACAGACCTTGTGTTATGAAAGTTAAAACAGGAAAATCACTGGACCTTTTTCCTTTCAGTACGAGCGTCAACACAAACAAACCGTGGCTAACCCACATGACCTTAGCTATCAGGTTTATATAAAGTGCCGATGCTCATAAGGCGCTTACTGAGAAGAGAGGAGACATTACCTTCTAAGACACTTTTCTTCGAGGGTTGAGATGATTCACGTTTCAAGAGCACCGGAGTTTTCAAACTTTGGGAACATGAACATGATTTCTTTTGCATCTCCTGAACAAGACGTGAACTCCATGTTGACAGGCAGAAGACCGAGGTCTCATTCCTATAACAACCCAGAGGACAGCAAAAACTGTGACTTTCAAGTAAAAACAGAGGAAGCCAATGCAAGACCTCGCTCCAGGTATGTTTTTATTCTCACCTTTGTGGTTCAGTTATTCTTCGTACATTACAAATAAGGTAGTATTTTGTGTGTTTACTTGTACTTATGTGGATTTTTGTTTGCTTCAGCTTTTTCAAAGGACAAATGATTAATGTTACTAACTGAGGAATCTCCCCATCTTCTTTAGATCATTTTACAGTTATGAGACATCAGAGTTGTTCTCCAATTTTGACACAGCAAACTTTTCGTGGTCCTGTCCACTGAGGCAGAGAGCAAGCTCACAGTCAAGAAATCAAATGTCCAAAATGAACGATAAAGATGGGAATCAATCTGTTGTTCCTGTCAACCCAAAGAAGTCTAAGTCAAAGAAGCTCTCAAAGGATCTTAATGGTATTGACGCAATGCCTTTAAATATATTGCAAATTCTTTTCCAAAAATTGTGTGCACTGTAAAAGAAAAACAGATTGAAAAACCAGCTAAACGGATGTGGTTATCTCACTCAGGCAGTAAAGGCAGTGCCAGGACAGTGTCCATGATAACCATCTCTGAGTCAGACAACTGGGAGATTTGCTCCAGCTCTGGTATGAAGTACGGGCAGTTTGTGGACTGGGAGAAGATCGATCCAGAACCTGCGAAGAAATACCAGCAGATCCTGAAGAGCGGGCATCAGCAGCTGAAAAGAATGGGGCGAGAGGGTTTCTGGGCCATCTCGCACACGCTGAGGGCCAAAGCATACTATCATATCATCCACAACATCAATTCCAGGTTAAGACAAATATCATGTCATGTCAGAAATGTTCCTTTTAGTTTTTCATATGGTAATTTTTATTTCAGCCTTTTATTTCACTAATTGCAGGGCTGTTACGCCAAATAGGGATGTTTACTATGACCTGGCCAAGAAGCTTTTTGGGGAACAGAAAGTTAGCACTCACCAGGTCCCGGATTACATGGAGGATGGGGATATACCAAGGTAAGTCAGTGGTATTAGTCTGTTTCTCCCCAGAGTAAAATCTCAAAACAGTAGCTTACAATGAGTATTAGAAGTGCTTTGAAATTCTTATTGTCAAGAAGCTCCAGTCTTAATCTGCTGCACAAAATATTTTGTCTAAAATGTAGATATTAGAGAATTTTTTTATTGGAATTGCACAGACAGAGTACAAACAGAATGCTTAAAGAAACAGCTGGTATTTAACTATATTTTCAGATTAAACTTGCTTCCCAGAGCCTTTCGTTTTTATTTAGCCGCTTTGAATTTTAAACTGGTGCATTTCTACCATAAAAGTGTGTAATATGTAATGAACAAACTTAAGTTTACCAAAGTAGTATTCATGTAAACACTCTCACGGGGAAACATTAGTTCAAAAATGCTCATGTTGTGGAAAAAGTGAAGTTGTTTTTAGGTACTGAAAATTAAATGTACTTCAATTGTATGGTAATCTAAATAAAATTACTTCTTTACAAATTATTAACTTTGTGCCTTACCTGTTTGCATGAATGAGTAAAAGACACTAAGTACAGTCTTGCAAAAAGAGCATACACCATTTTGTTTTCATATTCTGACCAGTGGGCACCTTGCTTCCTCTCTTTCTTTCCAGATACTGTCTCAACAAAGCAGGCATGAATTCTGTTAAAAAGATCCTTATATGCCTTGGCAGTTACTTCCCAGACATGAGCTACTGTCCCATCCTCCCTGCCTTGGTCTCTCTCATACTCCACTTTAGTGAGGATGAAGCAGAGTGTTTCTACAGCGTGTCTCGACTCATCTGCTACAAGGACCCTAACAAGCGCTACATCGACCAGACATTCCTTACTTATCGTGCTTCTTGCATGACATTCGGGGACCTTGCCAACAGGTGCTGCCGAGGCATCCGAAAGCTGATTGCCAGCTCGCACCAAAACCTCTTTGAATTTTACTCCGACTGGATCATGTGGATTTTTGCTGACCTTCCATTCACATATGCAATCAGAGTTCTGGACGTCTACTTACTGGAGGGTTTCAAGGTTCTCTTCAGGTTGGTTGCCACTCCAGTTTATTTTTTCAAAATGCGATTTCTTTTCTGGCCTGACTATTGTAAATATATTTCCCAATCTCTGTTTTGTAGGGTTGCATTAGCTTTGCTTGACCTCTACAAAGTGTCCGTGTCATCTCGAGTAGCAGACGTCGAAGACTTTAGAACTGACATGAAACGTTTTGTGCAAAGTGTAGCTCGCCACTGCACAGTTGAGAAGCTTTTGGAAAGGGCCTTCCAGATTCCAATTGCTACACGAAATGAGCTTAACCTTCTGTTCAATGCAAATAAGGATGCCCTAATGCAAAAAGGTGTCAGCACACACCAAAAGAGGTATGTTTACAATTGCACTGCAATTGACTGGCTATGGAATTCTCCAGAAACAAGATTAAGAAATAACATCTAATGTTGCTGTTATCTTTGACGCTCTCGATGGTCCTAAAGGCAGACGGTGGAATCAGTGGACTTAAACAGCTTCAGCTCCAGTGTTGTCACAGAGACGGAGATGAGGGTCATCTGGGCCTGGATTCCTGAACGTTTTGCGCTCTTCAACCCCGTTCGGTTGTTTCATATCGCAGAAGATGGAAGAGATCTTTCTTCGTAAGTGACTTTTATTTGATCCCAATAAAAATACTGCTTAGAAAAATAGCAAGTAGCTCATACTTGTACAGCGCTTTATCAAGTCCATGGAACCCCAAAGTGCTTTACACTACATTCAGTCATTCACCCATTGACACACACATGGTGGCAAGCTACTGGATAATAGCCACAGCTGCATTGGGGCACACTGACAGAGGCAAGGCTGCCATGCACTGGCCCTAAGTGTGTTGCCCAAGGACACAACAACAGAAGTAGACAGAGCGGCAGCTGAACTGACAACTCACTGACAGCGGGACCAATTCCTACCACCGTAGTCACTGTCATTCTTATATATTACAGTAATATTGCATTTTTTTCAAATTCGCACCAGTGAGTTGTGATTAGGTATCGACACCTACAGGGCAGCTTGTCTCTTCTCCTGTAAACTCAAGCCTATGTTTTAGTAGAGGGAGAGTAACCAGAGACCAGTGGTATATTTTCACCATCAACGCATTTGTCTTGACTTCAAACATCACATCATTGGCGTGATGGCTAATGACTCTCACATTACATCTGTTTACAAGTCTGTACAGTCACTAAAAGTTCCCCAGTGAAATTTTTATATATTAGCCTGTTGTGGAAAATTGTTGGGTGGCTTGACTGATGTATTTATTTTCCTTTCCTTCTCATTTAGATTGTATAAACGTGTTGAAGGACATGAGCCAATAGTACTCATCATCAAAACAATGGAAGAAGAGGTAATTAAATTGAGTGGTTTACATGAAACTTACATAAATTAGACTATGGCAGTATCTTTAATATTAATATTTAGATTCAATTAAAGTGTTAACATGACATGACACTTTTCTCAGGTTTTTGGAGCTTTCTTGTCAACGGATTTGATGGAAAGACGGAATCACGACTCTCAGGGACTTACATACTTTGGAACTGGGGAGTGTTTTGTTTTTACGGTAAGCCAACTTTACCCCTTTTTTAGGCTTCTGTTAATATATCATTATAATAAACTGGTATAAGAAAACTACAGCATTAAAATTGATTTAAAATGTTATGTGGTAGTTCATTCTTTTTAGGAATAAAAATACAAAAAAATATTTTGTGATATTTTGTTTTATCTGCTCATTAATACAATATAATAACAGAAAAAAAATAGTCTTTAAAAACATATATTATTTAGATGTGAAATGTAAAAAGGGGTTTACCTGCTGCTTCCTAAAGTTGAACAAACCCCAGTTTGTTTTAGAGGAAAAATTGCTCGATGTTGTCAATCCTAGTTTCTAGACCATTAAATGAAAGCAACATCATATGGTTAATGGAAGACAGAAAACTTTGTGTTGTGCCCAACATCTTCCTTTTTAACAAGGTTTCAATCTTACAAACTACTAAAATTGTCCCTCAGTATCACCTTTAGTAACTGCTGGTGACAACTTGGTACCATTATTGAATTGTGGTTGAGGGTCACACTGTTTATCACAGTGCTCTGTGATAAACAGATACTGAAACATCTGAAGCATTTCCAGTCAGATTTGCTGTTAGAAAAGCAAAAGTGGTGTGTGAAGCAAAAAATGTTACACAGGCCTATGTGCTTTGTTGTATTGATTTATACAGGGCCTTACTTTCCCTGCTATGCTGTCAGGTAGTTACTAAGACTAAGTTCTTTACATGTTCCATTCTCAGGACACATTTCACATTGGAAGGTCACTGGTCTTCTGTGTAAATAATCAACAATACAAATAGACTGACAGTTAACATCCAGATTAAACATGTGTTGGCATACTCTGTTTAGGTTTCATGAGATTTAATTAATTTTAAAATGGCAAAAAAAAAAAAAAAAAAAAAAAGGATTTCTGGTCCATTATTGTCAAACCTGGTGAGCTTCGGCCTTTGGGAGCAGCTAATCTGGACTTATGCCAGTGATGATGCCAAGTATTAGTATAGCTGCCTAAAACCTTCAAAAATTTAGAATTAACCTCTTAATATTATCACACAGAATGCCTCCTACATTTACAGATTGTTAACTAAACTCTACTGACTGTTTCAGCTTCGCCCTAGCATGGAGCGCTACCAGCGGGCTATGGTCAACATCATGACCAGAATAGCCTCTCCTCAGCAGCACAGAGATGGAAGCAGTTCCGCCTCTCAGTTGGCAAACAGAGAGGTTTGCCAGCTGACCAAAACTGTCAGCTGTACGAATGGGACTCCCCAGAATCCATCCTACCTGACACTCCCCCTCAGCGCTCCAGTAGGAAATCCCAGAACTGCAAAGGAGGCCAAGAGACCAAAGGAGCAAGACGCCTCAAATTTCATCGCAGGAGATGACAGTCAGCTCATTGTCGGTACGTTGTTTACGCACGCTGAGAGAATTGTGTTAACGATAGTCAGGCCAGAACATTGTGTGTTGTTTATGTGACTTTCGTGTCATTTTTTCAGGTGGTGATGGGGGCCACGCACTCTGCTTGTGTGATAACTTAGAGGAAGGAAACTCAGAACTCTGTGACACATTCAGCAGCAACCCGCTCTGCAAAGGACACTTCCAGATCCAGTCCCTGGAAGTATGGGGCATTCAGAACTCCATCTACCTATCTCGCAGCTTTCATTCTCGATAGACGAACGAGGAGTGGTATTATGTGGGAGTTGTTTTGGACAACAGTTTTTTTTTCTGCAATTCAATGCACATTGCATTTATAATAAGTCTTTTGATGAATTTTAAAAACTGTAATACAAGTAAAAAAAAAATCTTGGTTTGAATATAATTTACTGAGACTTTCACTACTAAATCTTTTCTTTGTGTATTGTATAATAGGTGGTCAATCAGTGTGTTGTCTAACCAGCTAACACTAAAGAAATTATATGATGAGCCCATTTATTGGAAAGCTACTAAAGTACAGTGACTCACTGTTTCAGAGAAGTGAATTTTAAGATCAATTCTACATTTAACAGGCTGACAAAACATTAACACAAGAGGAATATTGGCTCTTTTTCTGGTGCCATGTACAGACTGCATAACAGTGGAATAAAATGTTGCAATGTATATATGAATATAGCAAGCTATGTATGAAAGTGTATATATTTTGTCTATGTGCTTCCTGTATTTTTCGGATGTTATTTATATCATCTTTTTTGAATGATTTATTCAATACATAATTAAATCATTCCGTGTGAAAATAATGTATCAAAATGTGAATTCATCACGATCGAAGACACATACACGTACACTGATGGACACTTCTTTTTTTCTCGCTGTCTAACATTTAATGAGACTAAGGAAGTGTAATGAAATTGTTTGTTTTCTAAATGCTAGAATAAAAAGAGGGAGAATTTTTTATTACTTTTTCGACAACCCACACAATGGTTTCATGACTATTTCACCGTTGCTCTGAAAAGCTTGTGCTGCCTTCTAGGACAGTTTGAACTAAACGATAGAAGTATCTAAAGTGTTGAGTGACCGCACAAACATGGTGGAAATTCAATTAGCAATCATTATATGACTTGTACATTCGTTAAACATGATACACATTTTAACAAATAAAAAAAAACTACTATAAGAACCCAACTAACACTTTACCGGTGTGTGACTCTTGAATTTACGTTGAGCCCCAAATGTCTCACGTGGAGTAACGAGCATCAAACAGAGCTGCTGTGGTTTTACCCTTTGGAGAGTTGCTACTGTTTTTCCCTTCCTCCTTTTGGTGGAGGTTAGATTTAAGCTGCAGGCGAAAGGATACATAACGGATCCTTCTTTAGGTTTATCCGAGAGGTGGGATTCGGTTTTCTGTCCTTCTTGTACTATATTGTTTTAGCTAACACGTCGACGTTAGCTTTAGCGTGTGTAGCTTGGCTATAGCTTCATCTCTGTTTGTATCCCAAACAACTGTTATCCTGGGTGGCGTGGGGATCGATGTTATCCACAGGACAGCCTACATGCTATCGAGTTTATATTTAAACATTAAATGACCTCTTTGTGTTTGCTAGCAGGCTCAGATGCTAACTTAGAGATATTAGCTCACAATTTCAATTTAGCTCCGCACGCAGCTTGTATTGCAGAAACCTAACTGTTTATTTTTTACAGCTAGCTGTGTTTAGTAGAATAAAAGAATAATACAACCTGAAGCATACTAGACTACAGTTGGGTTTCTACATTTAACTAGATAGTCAAAGATATGTTCTTGTCATTTTATTCAATTATACAGCATCTAAGGACATAAACTCATGATCTCTTCAGTCCCTCAATTTCTTGATTTACATTTCGTATGGCTGCAACTAAAGCCTTGAGAAATGTTGCAAGATGTTATTTCTCAAAATCCTAGTTTATAAAAAAATTGGTAAGATGTTTAGGGTTTAAATCAAAATAAAACCCACATTCACAAGGGATGGGTTTTACATTAGTTTCTCTGGTTAGTATAACAGTAAATGTTAAGTCAAAGTGCCTTTTTTTCATGGTGGTGTGGAATGTACAATATTTGAACCTAAAAGTTATACCATGATCTAACCGCTTTTATTCAAAATCAAAAATGAACAATGATTCACACCGTTGCTAAAATGTAACATAATCATTATTACAATTTTAAATTGTAATAATAATGTACAATTGTTAAATACACACTAGCTTAAAAAAAGAAAAGAAAAAACTATTCTATTCTGCATCATTTTGAATAAAAAGCAGATATCAGAAGATATTTGCTCTGGAAGCCAGTCTGTAATTAACTGCGAAACATACTTGGGACTATTATTAGCTTTCCTCTTGTGGGTTTGAAACAGTATTATCTCACAAATAGTGACAGGTGATGCTTCTTAATTTTTACACCATGTTAACGGTTCAAAACGATGCGTGTTTTTTTTTTAACTCTTATAAGCAAGGTGAAGTTGTAGAGGCCTGTTTTCAGTCAACTGACTGTCAGTGCACAACAAGTAGATGAAGGGCAGACAGGCATTGGTGTATTCAAACAAATAGCTTTGGTCACTCCATCACTTCCTCTGGCATCTTATACAGAACCTTTAACCTTGGTCTCTTTTTGATCTTCTTAGTATGTTGATAATAATTTGCCTCACTTTATTTTAAATAAATGTATTAAATATTTTGTCTAAATAAAGTGTATCACTTCATTTAAAATTCATTCTTGCATCCATGGAGCAGTCAAGTAAGAAAAAAGGTCAAAATATTTACTGTGGAAAATTATGTTTCATTTTTGTTGTCATAATTTATGAATCATATGCAAAAATATATTTTTCTTACAATTATGTTCAGCAATACACAAATTCATTTCAGTAAAAACGCAAAGAAAGCAAATCAGCTTACATTACATTTGTGCTATTTCTTATGTATGTATATTGGTGATAGTAAAATACTTTAGTGCAGAAATCTAAATTTAGACCTAATAATTTTTCTAATTATTTTTTTTTATTGCAGTTGCATAGATTGTCCACCAGAGGGTACAGTCAAGCTTATATTTTCACACCTTTATTCCTCAAAAGTTAAAAGTGATGTTCTGATTCAGCCATATAAATAACCATCAGGAATAAATCAGTGGCATACAGAGACTCTTTCTTGATTTGAATTATTTTACAATAGAATGGCACATGACTGATGCAATACATTTTTTACTTTACAAAAGTAAAATAAATTGTTTAACTATGGTTAGCATTGTCCTCTCACTGTAAAAATGTCCTGAATTCAAGCCTCTGCTGTTTTGTGTATAGTTTTCATGTTTTACATGTAATCGTGTTGTATAGCTTTTCACCAGTTTTCTACCACAGTACAAAAGTGTGTGTGGCAGGTTCAAATTGAAATTTATTTCAAAAATACCTTATGGATTCTAAGGGGAAATTAAATTAGGTTTAGTGGAGACTCTAATTTACTTTATGTGCAAATACGTGTGAGCAGGAGTGTTTGTCCTATACGTCTCTGTGTTGCTCCTGTGATGTACTGACCTCATGTGCTTCTCTGTTGTGTATCTACAGTCTGCAGTCATGGGCCCAGACGCCGCACCTGAACCAAAATCTGAATCTGAAGACAGTATGTAGAGATGGTTATGTTTTTTTTTTCCTGTAGCAGATAATGATCCAAACATGTTTGTAGAAGAATAACTTAGCACTCTGGGTGAAGGCCCTTTAAAGTGCGAACCAGGGACTTTTTCACCAGTTCTTTGTGTTCCCACTGATGCAAACGCTGAACCCAGCCCTGAAAAACGAGTGCTAACCAGGTATCAGTATGTTGCTCGACCAGACAAAAGAACTTCTTTTAGGCGTATGATCATGGGCAGCAGTAGCCATTAAAAATATACCAAGCATAATGTTCATTTTGATTGCTACTAAAACATTTTTGGATTTGTTCCGATTCTGATGAAAAGAGACATGTTCTACCTTGGAATTTTTTTTTAAATATTAATTTTGCTCTGCATGATCCGCAGGTTTTGGAGTTGTGGAGGTGAATGTTGACCTGGAGTCAGATTCCAGCGACACCACCACTGACACCGACACCGACCCAGAGAATCTCAAACAACCAAAAATAAACAAATCCAACAAGTGTTTCCCTTGCCCCACCTGCGGTAAGATGTTCGACAGGCCATCGAAGGTGGAGAGGCATAAACCTATCCACGAGAGGAAGCCAAGAATGCTTTATCAGTGTCAGCATTGCGAGAAGAACTTCACTCAGGAGGACAGGATGATTCGACACCAAAATACCCACAGCAGAACCAACAAGCATCCCTGTCCTGACTGCGAGAAAGTGTTCAACAGACCTTCAAGGTTAGCGAGACATCAGCGCACACACTCAAGAACGCCAAAAATACCTCATCAGTGTTCGTTCTGCATGAAGACATTCAATAAGCTCCATAAACTTCTTCGCCATGTAAGGGTTCACACAGGGGAGAGGCCTTATACCTGCCCTGTCTGTGGAAAGGGATTCTCTGAGGCAGGCCACTGCAAAGCCCACGAAAAAACGCACGAGGAACAGCCGGAGAAACCTCACCGCTGTGCCGACTGCGGAATGCGTTTCTTCAAGGCCTCCTCCTTGCGTCGCCACTCCCGTTCCCACACAGGGGAGAAACCTTTCAAATGCACTCTGTGCGAAAGCAGCTACTCCCGCTCAGAGGGACTCAAAAGACACATGAAGAAGCACACAGGAGAAAGACCCCACAAGTGTATTGTCTGCAGCAAAAGATTTTATTCCCGTCAGGACCTGATCCTTCACGGACTTACTCACTCGGGAGAGAAGCCCCATCTGTGCCCCGTGTGTGGCAAAGGCTTCTCCCAGCTGGGCAACATGAAGGAGCACGAGCAGAACGTCCACATTAAGTCTGAGAAATACATTTGCAACGAGTGCGGCGCGACATTCAACAGGTACAATTCGATGACGAAGCATCAGCGTGTGCACACAGGAGAAAAACCTTACATGTGCCTTACGTGTGGCATCAGGTTCTCCTGGAGCCATTCCCTCAGCAGGCACAGAAGGAGCCACGCTCACAAACAGGCGGTGTCAGAACCTCCAGAGGATTTGGAAAGTTTCGCAGGACCTTCTGGAAATCCAGAAAGTTGCGAACCTAATTAGATTTCTTTGAGAGACAATCAAACAGCTCTGTGATTTGTAGTTTTCGTGCATTGACTTAATGTTCACATGTACCATTCAGATCTATAGTGAACCATCTTACCCTGCGTCATTGCAGTAATTCAAATTTCAAGTGTATTTACGTGAGCCCAAATACAACTGACTGTTTTGTTTGTTGCAACCAAATCATGTTTTTAATATTCACCAATAATAAAGCAGTTTTATGCATTACGTAGTCGATGTTTCTTCATACATATGTTGTAGGCCTGTAGTGAAGAGCTCCTAGACAGCATTCACATAAAAACATATTGGCAAGGCGTGAACAACAGTTTGAGTTATGAAATTATGAAAATATTACATTGAAATATTGACAGCTTAGATTTTTTTTAAATCTTGAAATATACTGTACAGTTCATACATTGCATTAAAAAAATATTTGTTTTCTTTCTTTTTCTTTCACATGTCATCACATTGCAACTATGAACTTCAGGGTATTTCACTGTAATTTTACAATAAACCAACACAATGTTGCACAAAATTTTGAAATACTTCACCTATTGTGTTACAATGGAAAAGCTCTACCAGGCTGTTTAGTTTTATGGTGCTTTAGCAGAAGTAAAATTCATAAATCCTTCACCAAAGTCTCTGAGATCAAGTTCCTATGTGTTCATAAAGACATATATCTTGCTTATAATGGTGTCCTCTGCCTTATAGTGAACATAACCTGGGTTAAATGAGAAATCTTTTTGCCTCTATAAAGATGTTCAACCAGTTTGCCTTTTTCAAATCTGTTAGATCATAAAGGCCACTAGCACTAGAACCACTAGTGGTTCTAGAGCTAGAACCACTAGTGGTTCTAGCTCTAGTGCTAGAACCACTAGCACTAGAGCTAGTGGTTCTAGCTCTAGTGCTAGAACCACTAGCACTAGAGCTGCTAGTGGTTCTTTGGACCTTATACAATGGCTAAAAACGACAAGAACCAACTAATGTTTTTAAATGTTAAACATAAACTGCAGGTTTTTAGTAGTTTTTTGATGGAATATCTTGAATTTCTACAACAAAATGACACAAAGCAACGGCAATGTTATTTCAAATCTATTTTTCTTGTCATGAGTTGGAAGCTATGCTTTTATTAAATAATGTTCCACAAATGACACCCTGTCAAAATGTATCCGTCCTCTTTGCAAACATGTTTTTCTTTTTTTTTAAAAAACCCAAAGACAGAAATAAAATGATAGATCCGTAAAAACGGCAAAATTTTCTATAGTAGATTTTCTTTAAAAGGTCATGCAATATTTGCGGCTCTAAAACGACTTTTATTTAGCTAGACTGAAGGCTAAAATAGTTTAATTTGTAAGGTTGCCGATCAGAGGAGTATGATGGATCTTGCAATAACGTCGCAGTTGCAGTGCATCCAAAGTTTCGTTCTGAGAGCCAGGGATTACAAGTGTCCGAATTCACGAAAGCACAGGAAAGCAAACCCCTAAATAGGAGTTTAACATAGTGAGCCCCTGAGCGTCAGCCCAGGAAAGCCCGTGCATTACAACGGCCTTGAAACCACTGGGGCAGCCGTTAACTTTTCTTCTCGTCGCTAGGTAACCGTTTGATTGGCACCTAATCCAGATGCCAATTTGATTCATGTTGTTCATGTGCGTTATTCTTTATAGAAAGCAATATTTTAAAAGTTAACTTACTTATTAGCGAGAGCTTTTTTTTTTAACACGTCGTGTTTGAGATGTTCAGTTTTTGAGCCATGGGAAGCAAAACCATTCCTCTGGAATTAGATGCTCTCATCGGTTTCAACGGTAGGTTTTCCTACCGACATTAATGCTCTTTGTAGAATACTCCCCCTGAAGTTTTACTTTCAGAAAATACATTAATTCACCTAAAATATTACAATAGATTTTCCCCATAGGCTTTGCTGTGTTATATGGTTCTTTTTAAAGTTGTTTTTTAATTTCTATAATTTTTCCCTTTTTATTTCCTTTGACAAAAAGTCAGTTTTTCTGCTTAGATTGTACATGGTGCAAGCAAAGTGTTGGATTTGACAAAGAATGTGTTTAGGGAAACAAAAAAGATCTCAAAACTGTGAATAAGACATGATACCTTTGGCATTATAAATTAAATTTTCTTCTGGATATAATATATGTTAAAATGTACTTTCTATTTGCTTCCTGAACCTTAAATACCATTCAACCATGCAATATTTTGGATTTTGATGTAGTGTCTGAACTCACGTTCTTTATAGAATAAAAAATAATTTCACTACAATTATGGACTTTGTCAACTTTAAATGTTAAAAAGAGCACAGACACTTCTGCTGTTCACAAAGTATACTTTTAAAGAATATACATATATTGTTGTATATTCCAATCTTTATTTGAGACATTTAAGAGGTATCAATTTTCAAGTAAAGTTGATTTAAATTAGCTTTGAGAGTGTTTATGCTTTGCAGTATTTATCCTCATGAAATGTATTGCTTATCAGGCCAAGTGCCTTTTGGCCTAAAGCTCCATCCAGACATGAAGCACCTTATCTATCCTCTGGGAAGTTTCATTGTCCTGAAAAGAATTGAGGATGGCAAGCTAGAGTTTCTGGATGGACACTCAAACAACGTCTCCTGCATTTCTGTGTCCAAAAGTGGATCTTACATCGCCTCTGGGCAGGTCAACTTTATGGGCTTTCAGGTAGGCATAATCACAAGTCTTTGTACTGTAAAGCATTTTCTATACCCTTCAACTCCAGTTTTACTTGTCTCTAGGCTCCAGTGATTATCTGGAATTATGCAGAGAGAACAATCCATGTCGAGCTGCGGATCCACAACACCAAGGTTGAATCAGTCGCATTCTCTCCCAGTGAAAAATACCTGGTGACTCTTGGGGGCAAAGATGACTGCCGGTAAACAGCAAAGTCTTACAAGATTTAAAGCCCTGTAAAATCTGAGTACCATGCAGGAACAAGAGCAGCAGGATGAATATTTGACGATTAAGATATATGCAAGGTATTTGCTGTGTATTTCTTAGGATTTTTGTATGGAACGTTGAGACCAAGCAGCTCATCTGTAGGAACAAAGCTTCAGCTCAAGGTCACTGCCTCGTGGTGGAATATTCCAAAACTGACGACACCATGTTCGCTTCAGGTGGCAGGTGGGTAGATGGTATCTCTTCTCATTCTAGGATGTGTTGGATCTGCATTAGGTATGTTTTCATGGTCTGATAACACTGAATAAAAGTACCATGGTCTCCCCATTCTGAAGCATATAATGAATAGAATTTCTGTAAAGTACAACAAGCATTTAGTTTATTTTACTATTTTATTACAAAAACAATTTTCTTATTTATTGATTCTGTATGATCCTGCAATGATGCACTTTAATAAGCTGACTCTTTTTACTTCGATTTCCAAGTTAAAAGTAAAAAAAAAGTTAAGTTCTTAGAAATCGGAATCAAGAGTTAGAAAGCTGGATGATTACTCACCAAATCTAACCTAAAATCCAATATGGCCTCCTTGCACTTGCACTACATGCTGATCTAGCAAACTGGTTGCTAAAATGTTTGAAAATATAAAATACAGAAAACACAATATTACTAGTTTGTTTTGCTAGTCGCATTTAGCCTGGTGACCAAAAACTAAAAAAAAGTCTCACTGATTGTTAAACGTGAAACTAGAAGATGGTCAGTCTGGACTGGATACCATTCAAGTCCACATTTGAGCTGCAGAGGCAAATGAAAAAAACTGTATAAGCAGCTATACCTCCATATTTTCCTCGTTTCATTATAATCATTACGTCACAGTCAGATAATATTTAGAAAGATTTTGTCTGAGCATTATTAAAGGCAACCAGTACAACCACTGGTAATTGTACCTCAATTTGAAAACCAGTCATATTAGTGGTTCTTTTCATATTTTGAATTTTATTAGAATTGCAGTTGTACTGTTATTTATTTATTTATTTTTTTCATAGACAGACACAGTCGATAATAGCTAATTTGTTTGGCTGGTTGCTCTGCTTGCCAATGATGATGAGATCCATATGGTTTTCAATCAGGAAAATGTGTCTCACTGGTACTGCTATTTTTATGCCAGCCTAACACTGCGAGTCTGGGAGTTTGTCAACGAAAGGATTTTGCCCACCGAGTGCTGGACAAACATGCTGAAGAGATATGTGTCATGTATCGAGGTATGAAGCCATGTTTACGTTGTCCGCGAAATGCTTCCGTTGCACAAAAATTAAAATATTAATGAAATTCTAAGAGGTAATTAGGCAAAACGTGCAGTGGTTGGGTTGTTTTGAAATCATTACATTTTTTTTTACACAGATTTCAGATGATAATCGATACATGTACTGTGCCACTTCAAGTGGAGACATAATGACAATCGATGTAAAGGGGAAAGTTCTGAGCATCTGTGCTCCCGGTAAAGCAAAGTTCAACCATGTAAGTCATCACATCCAGTGCTTTTTTTAGTTCTGTTAGTTCTGTTTTTAGTTCTGCTGCCCTGATGAAGTGCTCATTAGGAAATACAAGCAAGCCCTCATGTCAAGGATTTGATTGTGTCTGCAAATGAATGATGAGTTACGGGAATGACGCAATTTATTCATGTTATTCCGCAACTGGCTATCTTTTCAAGAGTTTTCATCGTACAACGTTTTAGGTTTTTAAAACTAATTTAGTTCTGCATTAATCACATCAAATCTCAGTTCTTAGTTCCCATTTCCTGTGCTGTCAGGTGGATGGCCAATGTATTAAGTTAGGTCTGACACTGTGCTACAGTTTCACTATTTTGGAAGGATAAATTGAATGCTACATATAAACTTCTCCTCAACATCTGTTGTGTTACGTCGTCTTCATTATCTTGAAAGCCTTTTTCCAGCTTGATAGATGATATAAGTCATGTTTTGTATTAAGGGAATCAATGTTCTTAAGTTGCTGGAATCTGGAGACCTGCTTGTTGGCTCTGGATCTGGTATCTTAGCTCTGTGCTCCAAGACTAACTTCAAGCCTGTCAGGTGAGTCTCATCTTTCACCATTTGGATCTGTCTCAGATGACAGTAAAACCTGCTAATTCCGTCTCCCCGCTGTTAGGGAAGTCCAACTGGAAAATGCGGTGACTTCCATCGCCTTCAGCGAAGGGGAAGAGCAGTTCTATGTCGGCACAGAGGAGGCTCAGCTGTACCGGCTCCGTTTTAAGGATTTTGCAGCTGAGCTCATATCCACAGGCCACAGGAGCTCTGTCAAGGATGTTGCCCTTCCTCAGTAAGTTTCACTCAGGCGGTTCAGGCAGGGAAAGTCAAAGACATCACTGAGGACAAAAATATTTTTGTCTGGAATTATTTATGAGCTTAGGTTTAGCCTATCATGTCTAATACCTCTTTTCTGTCTGAGTGAGCTCCCACCAAAAACAAAAAAATATCAACTCTCTGTTCAAGCGTTTAAAGTTATTGAAGTTGTCAGGATTTCTGCTTCCCAGCTGTTTTTCCATGTCTGCCGCAATTTTCAGAGGGTGTGTTTTAGAAGAAAGCAGCAGCGCATCAGTTTCAGCGTCCTTCACTTCTTATGTTGGCCTGTCTCACATTTACATTTAGACAGAAACAGATTTGGTTCTCAATTTCAGTCGCAACAGCTACCTTCCATCCAAGGAAAGGTCCTAATGATGCATTTCTCCTGCAGGGGAATTCATAAACCTCCACAAGCTGCAGGTTTTACAACATAGGTGTCAAAGTCATTCCAACGCAAATATGTTTTGCCCAAAAATAATCCCAAATGTCTATTACAGCTGGCCTGCTTCTGGGCAGCACATGTTCCACTAATAATAATACAAATCAATGATGTATAACATGTCATTCAGGAACCACAAGCCCCCGTCCCCTCTTCTATGTGCATTCAATAGTGACCTCATGCTACTGCCAGTCAAATAGGTAGAATAAATTTCAGGTATCTTGCTTGAAGCAAAGGCTACGTTCAAGCCAAAGGCTAGAGTACATCAAAGTATATAAAAATGCACTCTGATTAATGTTCTCTTCATTCACATTTCCTTTCTTACTCGCATGTGAATGTTTGAATTCTCATATGGAGAACTTAATCTCATCACTGTGAGCCTGTGAAAATAGGATGCCAATTAAATTACTAATAGAGAAAGCTGTAAAAGATTTTTAAAAATTCTGTTTTTCATTGGACATTAGGTTTATCATGTATTACCTTGTAATATCTGAACTTCTTCTGTTTGACCAACAGTATTTTAGAGTTTGATTTCCCTGTTTTACAATAATCCAAGCATTTCTTCAAAATTGCCTCAGTTCCTTAGTTTGCTCACTAGAGGGTGACATACTTATGCAATATCGATTATGAAGCCAAGCGAACGTCAGGCCAATACTGTGCTACTTTGCTGTTTTTTATTGTGTGCTAGTGCCACCTCTAAGCTTTTTGCAACTTGCTCTGGGGAAGAAGTCAGAGTGTGGATGGTAGGCAAGCCCAAAGAAAAGCTGCGCATCACTGTTCCCAACGTGAGCTGCAACGCCATCGACTTCATGCATGATGACTGCAGTATCATCAGTGGTGAGATTCAGACAGTGCATCTACAGAGCCTTTCAAAAGTATTAATTCTTAAGGACGTATTTTAAATTTTATCACATTACAACCACAAACTTCAACATATTTTGTTGGGATCCTATGTGTTTGAAAAGCGCAAAGTGTAAAGTCGGAGGATGGTTAGATTTTTTTTTCCTCATCACAAATTGTGTCCTACGTGGTCTTTGACTGCAGCACTGAACGTGAAATGTCCAATAAATTACGATGAGGATTGGGGTTGTAATAGGACTGGGTTATAAATCGTTTTTATCGCTAAATCAATTTTTTTTGTTTATGACAATTTATGTTTTAGAAAACTTTGTATAGTGTCAACCCTGAATTTGCATCAACTCCCAGAAAAGAAGATTGAAATAAAAAGCATTTTTAGGAAGTATTTTCTGTCGTTTGTTACTTATTTTGTAAAAAAAGCAAATGAGAAATGAAAATGCAATTAAAATCAGACCAGCCCTGGGTTGTATTGTGAGAATACTCTAAATGGATTACACTGTATCCACCCTAAAGCAACATAAAGCTGTGGTTACCCACTAGTACAAAGTATTTCTTACCTTCACAACACCTGAAATACCAATTTTTCTCCTGTTCTAGCATGGAGCGATGGCAATATCCGTAGGTTTGGAATGAAAGGGCAGCTGATGGTAGTAATTAACAACGCTCACAGACAGGGGGTGACAGCCATCGCTGCCACCAAGGACGGCAAAAGAATTATCAGTGGAGGAGGAGAAGGGAAGGTCAGTATATTCGGATATTCACTCTCCAGATAAAATGTTCAGTTCAAGAGAAGAACACAGGAAAAGATAACATTTTCAGACAGTGGTGCCTTCTGTGATTGCACAAATTGAAGTTGTTTTTTTGTTGTTGTTTTTTTTTTACGAAATGCTACAAATATTTAGAAAATTAGATGCTTTAATAGGTTGTATTGGTTTAACAAAGTAAGACTAAGGAACGGAGATGAATGAGTTTGTGTCTCATTTGCAGATGCATGTGTGGGAACTGCTGCCTCATGCCTACAAAATACTGAGGATCATGGTGGGGCACAGAAAGCCTGTGTCTTGTCTCAAAATGAAGAGCGATGACAAAGAATGCGTCACAGTCAGCTCTGATGGCTTCTGCATCATCTGGGACTTAGTGTAAGTAGCCCATCTGGAGACTACATTGCACACCTCAGCACTGGAAAGAGCATGCACACACACAGGTATTCCATACTTACTCTTACACCACAACAAATTTGATTCTGTTGAGATCATGTGAAGCGGAAAAGATGTGTCAAAGCATATCACTACATCATTTCATCATGGGGTTCAATTAAACCACCCTTACATGACTTGGTGGTGCCGGAGAGAAGAAAGTTTTCCTAAACAATCAGGAAAACTATCAGATTGAAGTATTTTCGTCCACCTAGACATTCCGCCCGCCGTCCGTCTGTCCGTGGATGGATGCATGCATGTCAGCTTTTACCAGATTCCATATTTGAACTATATGATCACTACAGAAATACTTGCAATGCTTTTACAGAAAACTTTTTTATTTCTGCTTTAAAAATGACACTTGGAATGAGAACTCAATATAAATTGTAGTCTAGACAGCTTTAGAAATTTGATATGAGACATGTGAATGAGGCTTTGTGTCTGTTATAAGAATAAATTGTTAATGATTGGTCTGTGTCTGGCTTGTATAGGATGAATACAATAATTATACTTATTGAGCTTAATAACTGTTTTTTTTATTATTATTATTTCCCCACTAGTTTTCTTCATTAAACAGAAAATTGACATGACATAGTGGGAAGACATGAGGCACATGTGCTAAGAATGGGAATTGAACCCAGGACAGCCATGTCTATGACTGCAGCTCGACCAACCGATCCACACAGCCCTCCCATGCTTAATATCTTTAGACATCCTGCTTTTTTCTGTAAAAAAAAAAAGAAAAAAAAAAGACTTAATTACTTCTGGCTGTGATTTTTTTTTCTTTTTGTCATCAGTGAACTGACCTCATCCATCACAGAAAAGAAACTCTGGGAGAAAAGAAACCACCATTTTTGAGACCGTAGTCCAACACCACTTCCAGACTGGCCCTATTTATTTTTGTCCACCTTCAGTGCCTTTATCTTTAAACAATTCCATTATGAGAGACTTGACTTTGAGGGTTCGCATCGTTTGAAATGTGTGTGACAGGCTGGATGTTGTTTTAGCTCAAAAGCAAATCAGTAAAACTCCTCCTCCCGTATGCCTCAAACTGTTCAACTGTTCTTCTGTGTCTACCTTTGTTCAGAGACTTTCATCCCCGTCAAAAGATCAAAACCGACACTCTTTTCCGGACCGTGTGCTACCATCCAGACGGATACCAGATCGTTACTTGTGGGACTGACGGAAAGGTGTGTTCAGAACGCTTTAAGGAGATATTTGAAACTGTTTTTTAATGTTTTGCAAATGTGTTAAATGAATCAGAACAAAAATAAGCTGCTAATTATTATTTTAAAAAAAACAAAAACGATCATGATAGTTCACAATTACAGTGCACATGCATCTCTGTGCTGTTTTTTCGTTCAGAATCTGCATCAAATGAGTCTACGCTCCTCTCTGCTGCCCTGGCTCTCTTTGCTTAGAACAGCAGGGAGAAGCACAGTAATAATGTTGCACAATCACGCACAACAGTATGTCAACACGTCAGTTTCAATAGCTTGCTGTTTGTTCCTCTGCTCCACATAATTAAGCCATTGTGCTGGCTACTAGCGACTGGGACAAAGAAACAGGCATGCTTTATTTAGCGAGCAACTTTGATTAACTGGGTGCCGCTGATTTGCATAAGGTCAAACACGCTATGGGGAGAGCAACACACTTTGCTTCCAATCATGCACCTCACCCTCATCTCTTGAACCCGGCCTCACGCTACACACGTATTGCTGTCTTTCCTGCAGTGCATGCAGAGAGGTGAGGACAAGTTGTGCTGATTAAAGCGTCGCTGTGTGTTGGATGTAAGTGGGGAACGAGTGAGATGGAGGCATTCAGAGAAAGCGAGGGAGAGGGAGCTGGGGGGAGGGGGGGAGTGGATGACTGTTTTCGCCTTCCTGCGGATGTGCATGTGCCACCCAAGTGCCAGCCAGATCCACCATCTGCTCATTCCAAGACACAGGCGCTCTGTGTGAGACAACAAACAGCAACACTCTCTCTCCTCTTCTGCGTTTCTGTCGTTCCTCACCTCCCACCCTCCGTCTGAGGAAGATCATGGGAAGGGGGCGAACAGGCCTGACAGAAAAGCCAGAAAGGTGGCCAAAATGTTTAATATTAGAATTTATCGTCACAGGCTGGTTGCATTTATGAGATGGAATTTGTGATAATAATGATCATGATAGTGGTTCAGTGATGATTCAGTGAAGGGAGACCAAATGATGAATATAGACCTGATAATGTTCCCGCCACCATCCCTTGTTTAAGGTTTGGGAGCTTTCTAAAATGTAATAAAAGCTTCAAATTCTCACTTTATGTTTCTTTGACGCAACGCTTTACAGGCATAAATACTAAATGCAAATCTCACTTTCTCACAAGAGTTCAGAATATTTAAAGTGAGATTCTGCTAAAGTGAAAAGTAATTATGTCCTACCTGCCCTGATCCATCAACAATTAAAAATAGGAATACCACGAGGCTCTCTTTTAGGACTATATCTTTTAATTGTTTTAATTCTATAAATAAATCTTCATTTGGGGTTTTATGTAAAATGTATGCTGAAGATACAAATGTATATGAACAGAAAAAAAACCTCAAGTTTACAAAACAATTTCATCACAGAAAAAAGTAAGCAAAGTATTAATCTTCATTTAGCATCTTGCTGCCTTTGAGCTCAAAGTAGAACTTAAATGTTTAAATGCATTTTAATTAGAAAACACAAACAAATGTCAAATTTGATGCTGTGCTATGCTTTAATAAGGTAGCAGTGAGGAATGTGCAACATTCACATTCTTCCTGGATCTAAATGTTCCAGAGTTTATTCATTAATGAAGGTCTGAGAAAGGAATGTGTCCCTTTACTTTCAGTCTCCCTGTTTTATGTGAGACCTTTTGTTTTAGACTTTCTGTCAGGCAGACCAAACCTTTTCAATGAGAAAGATCTGGACTTCAGCAATCAGTGAAGCACACATGTTATGTCTTTGAAGCGTTGGTGTTTAAAGCTGTGTGCAATTAGTTCATGTCCTTCAAAAATAACAAAAAATCCTGGAAGAAAAGATGTTGCCTGTTTTGTTTCTCTAAAATTCTCATAATTGTCTTTGAATCAATAGCTTCATGCAAGTGTCCTATTCCCTATTTAACACTGACTTTCAGTACTTTGTTCTATGTTGGAGCTAATTTTTGTTTCCTGCTATGTGGAAACCAATTTTATGATATATGTGGATATAATTATGTTTCCTGACAAGTGTTTGCCAAATTACTCCATTGGTTATGTGCCTCTATTGATTACATTATCATGACAAGGTGTCGCATGCATAGTCCAAGGTTCCAGATAATTCCAGCTTTGCCTTTAACGCAGAACCATTCACATTTTTTATACTGTGTAGATGTTTACAGATTTAAACATTTTACAAGAAAATTTGAGATCTTTAAGGTTTTACCAAAAACAAGAAGCATGATGGAATATTATATAATATATAATATTATTATTATGATATAATATAATAATATAATATAATGGTTGTGGTCTACGAGGTTAGGAATTTGAAGTTGTTTGCTTAATTAGTCTTCCAGTACTAGCACATGTGCCCAACCCAGAGTGCTTTATTTATTTGTGTAAACTCTCTATAGGGTCTGTTTCTGCATGTTTTCAGCAAAATCTAATTGCTTGCTTTACTTACGAAATGTCATTGAGAACTGCAGAGGTTGTAGTAGTGGTCACTCTTGGGTGGTTATAGCTTTAGGATGTTGTAGCAAACACTGAATGAAAACACAGAGGTTGAGGGGTCACCCCCCCTGTTCAACATCACAATGTTTAAATGCCCAATAATACCACCTGGTTGACTACAACACCATGAACTGGGAGCCACAGTTCATTGATGTTCCACTCCATTAATCACAGAATGGCACATGGTGATGGCACATGGTGATGACGTTAGAGCAGGGGTGTCTCTCTGCTGCCCCCTGTTGGTATAGCGTCCACATTTTCCCCAGTCCTGGTTTCATTCTTCTTAGGCAAAGGGAGAAACCTTTCTGTTTTTATTCACATGTTGGTTTTTTATAGTCCTTTTGAGTTTAGGAACACTAACTCTGGTACTCTTCAAGATGTACAGGATAGAAGTTCCTACCTTTGATGATTCTTTTGTGAGGTCAGACACTGATGTTGGACAAAAAAACCTAGCTTTCAGTCTTCACTCTAATTTATCCCAAAGGTGCTCTATTAGGTTGAGTTCAGGACTTTCCAGACCAGTCAAGTTCATCCACACCAAACTTGCTCATTTATGTCCTTATGTGCTCCCACAGAGTCAAGAGCACAAAATAGTCCAAAATGTCTTGTACACTGTAACAATAGCAGTTCCTTTCGCCAGAACAGAGGGGCTGAGCCAAAAACTATGATCCTCTTCACACAAAGCTTCACACTTGCAATATGAAGTCAGAAAACCACCAAACCCAGACTTGTTCTTTTCATAAGCAGAAAGGGAAAATGTGTTATTCCAGGGAACACATCTCTGTTAAAACCCACTGGCAGTGTACATTAGATGTCAGTCATGGCAAACAATTCTGTGAAACTCTACAGCTCATTCTGGAGCTAATACATAAACATTTCCACATCTGTAGCTATTGACTCTGAAGAAAGTTGATGACTTCTGCAGAGATTTGTTCCCAAACATTCCCACTTTATTATAGCTGTAGAAAATGTATTAGCAAGAAAATTTCACAACTCTACCTGTTGGATGTGGAATCTTGTCATGGTACTATATTGAAAATCACTGAGTTTCAGGGAGTCATTCAAATGTTTGTGCAAGTAGTCTGCTGGCCCAGGTACACCTGAGTTTCATGGTTTAGTTGAGTGATGCAAAACATAGTGTATTTTCCACTGTTAGAAGATATTGAAATTATTTATCACGGGTTCCTTTTTTTACGCCATAGCAACTGCATCAGTAAGAAAGTATATAAATGTATGTGCATTTTCGAAGTCTCATTTTACTGTTCCTGACAAAGGCTTCCTAGTGGTGGCTGTGTTGCTCTAAATTATGTTTGCAATATTATTTCAATGACTTAATAAGTTGAAAAATGCTGCACACCCCTCATATCAATGTTCCTTGGATTTTTATGAAACGATTATTGCTTTGAGAGTAATGTTGAGCGTTAAAACAATAAACTATTTTTGTTTTATCACCATGCCTTTTGTTGCTGTTCTGTTTCAATAACATTTTATGTGTCTGTCTCGGGATTGCATTTCTCTTCCACAGTTGCACAGTTGGTCTTGGACAGACAAATGAAATCCTGTCTGGGAAGCCAGATTCTCTTTCAAGTGAACTCTATGTCATGAAAACTTTATATTTTCCTCTAAACAAACTGTACACACTGATATGCAGAACCTCACAAAAGTATTCAAACCCCTTTAACTTATTTCACATTTTGTTACATTATGACCATAAACTTAAATGTATGTGGTTTGCCAAATCTGTTTTTGTGTTTAGCCCCTCTTTATTCCAACAAATCTAAGTAAAACAACAATGAGACCCATTAAAATCCTTAGGCTTAAAGGCTTGCTGAAGAAAATGAATGAAAATCTGCATCAAATAGATGAAGAAACTGCAGCAGACATGTGAGGGAGAAAGTCCTGTAGATGCCTGAAAGCAGGGTTAGGATGTAAAGTGATGTGCTAAGCTTGCAACATGTCATGGAGCTTGCTTTGATAAAAATCTATTTTTTTACCTGCTCAGCAATAAACTTGACATGCAAAAAATAATTTTGTTTTACAGGTCTAAAATATAAAAAGGGTTTTGTAGTTTTGCCCTATAAAAAAAACAAAAAAAAACATATCAGATTCCAAATTGTTTCGGGTGTCTCGACTAATTTTAATTTTTCCTGCCTATTCGCAGCAACAAGCTGCAACAAATGTTTAGTGTATTTAGCCAAATAAGTTAAGTGAATTCAGATTTGGGTGCACCCAGGTCAGCTTTTGAGTAAACGTTACTAGATATCTGTGATCTTACTTAAAATGAAGGCAAAAAATTCAACCGATAACTAGAACTTTTGCTTTTCTTATGTCAGCTTTTCATTCTCAGAGCGAGTTCAAGAGGTGACTCTGTCATTGCACCCACTGTAACCTTGAGTTGTCCGTGTGCTAATCTGGTTCTCAGGTCATTTACTGGGACGTGTTGGGCGGCACTAACATCAGAGAACGGGAGGACACGGAGACAGGGGTCTACAACAGCATACACATCACAAAGGACGGCAACCACTTTGTGACAGGTCTGTTGATCTTACATTGTATCAGCAGCATTGCTAATCTGAGCCAAGCTTTGTGTGCTTGTTCTTTTGGGGTTTATTACTCATCACATGTGGTTCTGGTCAGAAGTTTGCATACAGTGGTATGAAAGAGTATTTTTTTTGTCTGTTATAGATTTCTTCTTTAATGCAAATTGTTGAAATGATCCACATTTGAGGTTTGTGGAACATTTATGCAACAGCATCTCAATCAAATTTAAACACCAACTTTCAGCAGGCCACTCTAAAACCTCCATGAAGTTTTTTTCAGCGATGGAGTCGTCGGTGTTCATTGCCCTGGTGCATAAGCCAATGGGTCTTGGGCTCAATGTCATGAACTGAAGAATTTTTTTCAGGATTTTCTTGGAAAGATCAGGATTTATGATTCGATCAGCGATGGCAAGTTATCCAGATCATGACGGCTGGGACTGTCTCAGCCCACGTTGGTGTTAAACTGGTGTTCAGCATCCTAAGCTTTGGTGGTTCCCTGGTTAATCCCAACATTCCTTTCATCACAGAGCAATCACTGGGATCAGATAATAAGAACCTGAACAACAATCCCAAATAAACATCAAAATTGCCTTTAGATTAGATATAGCAGGCTAACTTTAGGCTTCTATGATGTCATCCCCAAAGCCCATTCTTTGAAAAAACGCCACAGTAAATTCAAACTTATGCACCAAAAAGCTTGCTTTAAAAATTTGTATTGTTAAAAGCCCTTAGTCAATTTGACAATCATGCCCAAGATAAATAAACTTCTGAACCGATGAAAGAACTGTAGATAACTATGATCATCATATATCTGCTCCTTCTTCGTTCCATCAGATTGAGGTAATTTTTTATGCCTACAATCACAGGGGTTTTAAGAGAAAAAAAAGAGTTGTCCTGAGCTACTAATTCCTGATATTTTTTAATTTGTCTTATTTTTCCTCTTGTATCTCATTGAGCGTGTTTCATCTCTTCAGAGCCCATGTTTTCTCCTCCCCTGCTGACACTGTTAGACAATTTTACAGTTTTCTTTCATGTTATTAATACATTTTTCTCCTTCTTGGTTTGGCAGGCGGAGAAGACAAGCGGATGAAGGTGTGGGACTATATGCAAGGAAAAATAACCCACATAAGTATCCCTGCTGGAGCCAATATTACCTGCACCAGGATCTGCACCTTGAACCGCATCCTGGTCAGCGCCAGCGAAGACGGAGGCATTTGGCTGTGGAAGTTCCCCCACCTTGCCTCTTCCTCTTAAACAAAGAAATTCAAGCCAAAAAAACTCACTGCCAGTTGTTGCAGACTGGTTAAACCTAATAACTTATTATTATTAGGTTTAGGGAGTAATTTGTTTTTTCCTATATGGGCAGGTTGGTTAGAATTATTTACCTAGAAGTAAAATAATCAGTTGAAAGATGCTTTTTGTATTTAGTCTGATCCTTACTGGTGATCTTAAGCATTTTAGGCATTCATACATACATAGACTTAGCGTCATTTATCACCTATAGACTACCTGACCCAAAAAAGGTCTCACACTCTTATGCTTTATTGGACCGCCTTTAACTATGATTATAGCACACATTTGCTGTGGTAGTGTTTCAAAGCACTTCTGCAGTGTCACAAGATTTAGTTGTAGGTTAAGGTCTAAACTCTGTTATCATTAATCCAAAATGTCTCATGGTTGTTCATAATTTCAGCCTGATGAAGCTTGGCATTGGTTGGTATATCGTCATCAGCGAAGAAACAAATCCACTGATGGACTTACTTGGTCATTCAGTATATTCAGGTAGTCAGTGCTCTCATAATGTTGCCGAACCTGGACCTGACTACCTGCAGTAACCCCAGATTATAGCGCTGCCCCACAGGCACTCGGTATGATTGGTGCATCACATCATCTGCCTCTCTTCTTACACTGACGCAGCCACCACTGTGGAAGAAGGTAAATCTGGACTCATCAGATCACATGACCTTCTTACATCACTCTAGAGTTCATTCTTTATACTCTCATGCAAATTGAAACTATTTTCTCCAATTAGCCTGTTTCATTTTGACGTCTGGAAAACGTAGTCGGAGGACGTTCGGCGGACGTTCAAGACAACGTTCGGCGGACGTCCTCCGAACATTCAATGCTAGCTGGGTTCTTATGGCTACACAGCCGTTGAGCCCTAATCTCTTGAGTTCCCTTCACATTGCGTGTGTGGAGATGGTCTTTCTTTCACTCTTTGACATCACCAAGAGTTGAATTAATCACGGTCATTCAGGGTTTTTTTCCAAACACATTTCTTACTCAAAGACGATGGTTCCCCACTTCTTCTTTGACTTTTTAATAATATGTCAGACAGTTAACTCTGTGTTATAATTTGTGCAGTCTTCTCAGATGTTTTCGTGCTTCATAACAATAATTTGACCCTTCTTAAACAGATTACCTACCATCTTCTACACAACCACAGAATGCATCTTTCCACAAGGTTGTTTAAGATTGCATCAGCTGGGGATAAATAACTTATCTGCCGGAGGACTCAGTTACATTAAGGAGGCTTTTTTTTAGGCCAGGCAGTGTATTTGGACTAATTCAGAAGTAGTTTTGATGTTGTTCCTCCCACACCGAAAGATAGATTCAACCAAGAAAGGCGGTTTCTCCGCTACTTTTTGGAAAATCAAGGCAGGTTATGATGTAATTAATCCTACAGGGGGCAGCTTAAAGCTACAGAGCGTTGACACCTATTCTAGTCAACTTCCTTATTCCCAGTGTTTTACAAACGTTTAAAGTTGAAGGTAAACTCAGGAGTTCGTTGGAGCAACTCATTCGTGTTTTAGTTCTGGCCAAAGTGTGTGATTAAGTTCTTTGTCCTAAGGGTGGGCATAAGAATGAAACCTTCAAATAGCTCCCTATGGGTCCATGAGCAGAGTAGGAGAGAGGGATAACAGCGGGGTAAGGCGAGTCAAAGACCGCCAGACGCTCAATTAATCACGGAGAGCCATCGATGAGGAAGTGCAGCTCACTGGAGCTGCGCTGTGCGGGAAGACAAGCCGCTCTGCTCGGTGCGGAGATCGTGACCCATCGAAGTGTGATGAGATGTCTGAGGGATCGTGTCAGTGATCATGTGCCTTATTGGCACCGAGCCGGTGGCTGCTGAGCCGTAAGGTGTGTGGAGTGGAGGGGGAAGTAAAGCTGAGGAGGAGGGGTGGACAGCCTGGCAGACAGGTGCACTCCTCAATCTTCTTTCATTTTCTCTCGGTCCCGTTCAGCCACTGCATGAGCCATGGACAGCCGCAAGGAGAGCAACACAAGAAAACAGCCGATGAAATCCAAAACGTCGAAGGAGCAGAAACATAAAAGTGGAAAGTTCGTCAGGAGGAAATCGCTGCGTTCTTTTGGGAATTTCATGGGAAGGATCCTGAAAACTTTGGGCACTTTAGCGCACTTGGGCGACGCAGAGCCGCCGGACGCGGAGGAGGACGACGGCGGCTTCGTGCGCAGCGCCTCGGGCGGCTTCAGGGACGATTTCTCGCAGACCTCCAGGGGGGAAGCCACGAAGAGGAGCTCCGCGGTGTCCTCCTACCACGGCTCGGTGAAGGAGAGGCTGTCGTGGTGCTACGGCGACAAGACTCCCGGCGTGTTGGGACTGAAGAACCACGGAAACACCTGCTTCATGAATGCCGTGGTCCAGTGCCTCAGCAACACGGACCTGCTGGCCGAATACCTCGGGCTGGGGCAGTACAAGTCGGATATTAGCAGCGGGAGGACGAACGGTGAGGTGAGGGCGGATGAGGCGCGGAGCTCCGAGGGTGAAGTAACCGAGCAACTGGCGTCGCTGGTTCGAGCGCTGTGGACGCTGGACTACACCCCGCAGATGTCTGGAGAGTTCAAGGTGAGGACCGGAGCTGCTAACAAGTATTTTGTCTGTGGAAGAGCCCAGAAATTTGTTTTGAGTTTTGTTTTCCCCCAACAAGTTTATAATTAGATGGAGGTGGAGCTAGCTAAAATGAGACACTGCTTGGTAAGCAACACTACAAACTGTTACAACGAAAAGATAAGACGTTATTCTGGGGTGTATTTACCCCCACTTACAAATGTATACTTAGCACAGAACAACATGTTAATGACATAGGGTTTCCACTACCTATTTTCTCTTTAGTCTGAAGATTTTACTAAAAAAAAAACACAACAAACTTCTCATTGTCGTTTATTCTTAGTTCGGTTAATGACAACACAACAGGCACAGCAATGTAATGTGTTGCGTATTAAATTCGTATTTATTTTTGTAAAATATGCAAATGTCAGATATCACTACAATACCCATTACTAAATAGACACATTTTTGCAGCACATGAAAAGATTGTCTTACATGTTTCAAAAATGTCCTGTCTGAGACACTCCCACGTTACTCTGGTTAGGTTAGAGATTTTCCTATAACAGTTGTAACCCACTTTTTCCTTGACATCGTTTACCGTTTCATCTCAGTCATTTGTAACTTACGTCTACATTTGAAGTTCAGTGGACACTAAGCGGACAAAAGGAAACATGTGGAAATAACATGGTTGTATTTTCTAAAACAGGAAGAAAGGAGGAGTGGGAATATGCCAAGTGGGCCGCTGTCGTTTTTTCATCCTTTAAATACCTTTGCATATCCAGTCCACATGGGATTTTAACGCAACCTGTTTCATAGCACGTTAGATTCCCCTGGTCATGTTCACAAAAGGCTACTTAGTGTTTTATTGTTGCCAAAATGTTCTGAAATCTATGCAGACTCCTCATGTTTGGTTTTAAAGCATTTTCCTGCCTCCAGAAAGAACACAAATAAACTTTCCTGAAAGAGTAATTTCTTTAAAAGTGCAAAAATATAAAGTGAAAAATAAATAAAGGAGCTAAATGCCTGATGCAATGTATCTGGCTTGCAGAAGCTTGTTTTTGTTGAGCTGATTTTGTCGTAAATAAATATTTTACAACATACTAATCAAAACAAATAAAAGTACTGATCATGTTGACCAACTATCCGAAGTAAGTTTATTTCTATTGAATATAAAAAAATAATTTTATTCTAAGTCCTAACTTCCAAGCTGTTCCTAAGTATACTTTTTTCTTAACCTCAAGAACAAAGCAAGAACAAATGTGTTAACACTTTAATTAATGGGGTGATGACACTGTCATAAACATGACACCTGTCATGAACATGAACGAGTCTTTATGAATGTCTATGACTGTTGTCATGAAGTGCCATTTGGTAAATAATGACACTTTTAATGACACTTTTACTTAAAAGTGTCATTATTTACCGAATGAGACTTCAAGGAGTTGTCCTGTCTGGACTGAACTCAGCAGCTCCACTAAAATGAAATGTACGTATTGAAAGGAGCCATGACATTAGGATCCATAGAGAGAAGAGTCTGTGAAATCCCAGCTTGGATTGTTCACACAGCTTCTTCACATGCGAATCTAGTTCCATTCAGAAAGAGAGAGAGAGAGAGAAAAAAGCAGGTGAAACCTGTTGATACAGCCCTGTTTGTAGCTCAGTGCCTTACCAGCCTGACAGGTACGTATGTAGCTATTTGTCTAGGAGATTTTGATCATTGACGAGGTTTGTAAGTTACACAGTTATCAGAGAAATGTAAGGTGTGTAGATTACTGATTGTGGTTTAGATGACACAGTGCCTCTCTGCTTTTGAACCTGGCTTTAAATCTTTTATACCTGTTCATTTAGTAGTAGTTTTGCGTGCACATTCCATCTGTTTACGGATTCTGCTCTGCCTGGAGTATCTTTGTTTTGCCTACCCGTTCCAGTCCTCTGAATGGTTTGACTGCATTCCTAGACTTTCCTAAGTGATGACAGCAGACAAGAATCCCAATCTAAGATAAACTATCTGTTGTAGATGGGTGACAACTCTACATTAAGGCCTTTACATGACAAATGGCTTCGTCAGCCACAGGTGTGCAAAAAGAGATAGTGACTTGGTGAACCAGTTGGCTTAATGAATAGGAACTGCAGAGGTTAAAGTATGAGGGAGGTGAATACAGATAAATGATTCAACATTTAGCTCAATGTTGTCTTAGTAAAAATGAAATCGCTTTAAGATTTCATTTTTGTTTAGATTTTTGTATTGACTACAGGCTTGCAAAAGTATTCATATCTAATGCATTTGTTTATGTTCGAATCTCAGACTTTTTATGTGACCAGCACAAGTTGTGAAGTGGAAGAACAGGTTTTCATGGCTTTCAATTTATTTATTTATTTATTTATTTTTACAAGTAAGTCATCTGCATCAAACACCTGTTTCATGCAAATTTTAAAAATCCTTTTGGGCAAGCTTTTTACTTACTAATTCAAATCTTGCCATGAAACATTTTGGGTACGACACTGCAAATTTCCTTTTTGCTGTCACTTAAACAGTAAATAGAACCACACACATTGAGTGACTTTTACTTCCGCAAATCCCATAAATCCCACAAATTTAGGTAACGTGAGCAAAACCTGTTTTATTTCCCACATTATCCCACACATTATCCATTGCCTCCCAATTTTGAAGGGGAAGTCCTTTATTCACCTTCTCTTCTTTAAATGTCCCGTTGCTGCAGCACAGTGAATGGTGTGAATTTTCCTGTTTCTCAGTGGAACTGTAGAGGGATGTTTACTGTGGCAAGTGTATTCAGTCTGGAAAAGGAGGGAGGCCCCCTGCTGGGAAGGCAATAATGGTGTTCAGCCAGAAGGTGGGACAGAACGAGACGAGCATAGTAAGGGTGACATTGCTCGTAACCAAACAGACACACTTGAGGTCTGGGAGGAACCCCTGGATTTGTAATAAAAATCATATTTTTTGTCTTTTTTTTTATTATTTGACATTGAGATTGGAGCATTCATCATCAATTTATTTGTTAAATATAGCACAATTGCTGGTGTTTGAATAATATTCATAATGGATATTGATTTCTCTTTCTAAATTTTTGATGCATTTAAAGGAAAATCTTATATTTTTAACTTTGTCAGCCACTGCCATTCTTCTTATCAGGGATTGATCTGATTGGCTAAATGACTCGTTGGTTTTCATCGTCAGTGTAAGGCATGTGTTTGATCTGACTTTATTATTAAGCATGACCTCGCCCATCTTTCTGGTCTGAGCTGCTGATTCCATTGTTGATTAATTCTAACACGTACTGTGCAGACTCTGTGTAAAGTCAACAATTAAATTCTACTTTAAACATGAAAGAAACAAATGCACTGCAGGTTTCCTGATACAAGGGTATGTTTCAAATTCAACAGAAATTAAAAAGATTGTCATACTATTCTGATGAATGCATCAAAGCGGGATTTTGAATCTGGTCCAAAAATGAAGTACTTTTGAATCCACGGTGGGTTCGGACTGTCAACGATCAGCATGGTTAAAAGTGGAGTTTGTAGTTGGGATTCATTTTTTAAATGGGGAAAAGAGAACAGTTTTTCTATCTCTGACATCTTGAGCTTATTAAAGGAAAAGTCTGATTTTGATCTTTGGCTGATTGATTGCTTATTAGTTTGCAGCCTCAAATCCAACCATGATTGTTGAATCTGCATTAATCCTGAACTGAACAATAAAGATAGGGATTTCATTTTCTGTACTCTGGAATATAAACATTTAGATTATTCAGGGAAATAATTGCGTATTGTTCCCTAGTGTTGTGATTGAATTGGGCTCCCTTTCGATTACATTTTACCGGGCAGAGGAGATTATTTGTTGTTGTTTTCAGATGTTTTACTTGAATGGAAAATATCTGCTTTGTAATATTTTGCTTCTTTTATTAGCTTAAAATGCAACAACTTCATCTAAAAACTGTGAAGTGAAATCATTTTTGTTTCATAGTAGGATTTTGCTCTTAGCACCAGAGACGTCCAGTCAGAAAAAGATGAAGCCACTTGCCTTGTGTCCTGGCTCGGATGACAGTGATGAAGTGCTTCACCACATTAGTTCTTGTTCTTTTTTTGAGGTCCGTGCCCGTTCTCACTCTAAGTGCTGACAGTGTATACATTGTAGACCCATAAAGCAGTTAGGATATACACCACCTGGACTTTCCGTGCTGAGCTGCACAGAAATGCTCGACCCTGCTGCCTCTAATTTCGCTTTGATTGTTGCACTTTTTCAGCACAGCAGATGGGAGGCCGAGTTCATTTTAAGACTTCAGCATTGTTCGTATTATGAAGCTTAACGGTTCTGCATGTAAATTTCAGTCTTTGTTGCACATGTTTCTGTTGCGTTGGGGAACAGGACAGCACTTCTTGCCTATTGCGCGGAAATTAGACCTCTTGTATTTAAGATAAAAGAGCCGCCATATGCTGGTGGACAGCAGCATGACGTTGAGATGTCCCTGTCTCAGTCCCACATCCCTGCTGTGAGAACAGATAATATAGAAACATGAGGAGGAGTGTGTCTGCGCTGCTTCGCTGAGCTCTCCAACATGAGACCGGTCAGGTTGTTCTTCTTGTTCTAATTTATGTAAGAGAATAAATCAATCCTGAAATATTTTGCCCTGCTGGAACATTATCGCAGAGTAAGAGCCTACTTCAGGCTCAGTCACTGAAGTGATAAAACAGTATGCTCATCCATGTTTTGGAACGTGGGAAAGCTGCAGCTCCCTGCGCTGTCAGTTGCCTACCCAGTAGTGAATTTACAGCCTCGGCTGTGAAACCTCAAAGAATCAATTTCTGTGTCTCAGCAGAGCCCAGAGAGCCTTCCGTCGGTCTGTAAAACATTCAGAGGCGATCATTTCTGACACATTTCATCCCCTCTTCTTTTGGACCCATCAGCTGCAGAATCCCGTCCTCTGGAACCTCCGAGTTAGACAGAATTCTTTGGAGGATTTTCAAAGTGGTTCGACTGTGGACCGTGCCTGATTTTTAACATGTACTCCAACAATTTGCCATGAGGAATGTGTGAGATGTTCCCCGCTGTTCCTGAGGTGAATCCAAAGCTCCTTGGGACAATGGCTGCGGAAGAAGAATTAAAGTGGGACGAAATGATGTGGAGGAAAAGTCGGGTGTTGTAGTGCTGAGAGGCAATCGGTTGTAAGTTACGAGTGGACTGGTACCCATCGGATTAAAGATGGGATACGCTTTGGTCCATCACAGGACAAACAACCAATGCATTCAAAAGGTTATTTAGATTAACCTAGTAGTCATGGTTATGGATCATGGGAAGAAGCTGGAATACATGGAGAGAAGCACAAGGAGAATAAACAAAGTCCATGTTGGTTGGGATTTGAATCTAAGATCTTCTTGCGTGGTTTATAGCCAGAAGGAAAAGCCAACCTGCTGCCATAGATTAGGTATGTTGCTTTTTTGCTGGCCTGAAAGGCTGGGTCTTGGTCCTGTAGTGCAAACCTTTACACCAAATTGCACTGGTAGTGCTTTATAGTTGTTCACTGATTGGGAAAAGGGTTATAATCTTAGTTTCCAACCAGCTGATTATTAATCAGGATTAGACAAGTGCAAGGTTGGCCGATTCCAGCCACCAGACAGGTTTCTTGGTTCATCTCTAAAGATAAGACTAAGAGGACCTTGGTGGTGCTCAGTGAAAAGACTCAGGGTACAGGGAAAAGGAAGGGCAGAAGTAGCAGTTGTGAGTGATCATAACTGCTGGTTTGTTGTAGCAGCAGAGGTGACCGGGCTGCACCAGGCAGCAGAAGAATGAAACAAAGCAGCCGGTAATGAGAGATTCAGTCCGTTCTGCTTCCAGGCACACCTGTGAATCTCCAAAGGTTATCCTGCCTCATAATTTGTCAGTATCACTCAGTCTGCCACTAAGGAATCCATTCAGGCCTGTTTGGCAGGCAGTTCTTTCGGGGAGGGAGAGAGGCGGCTCATTTTCTTGATGAATGTTTATAGTAAATTCCTGCCCTGCCAGGTCTCTGATCCGTCAATGTTTACCCAGTAGGAGGATGGACATGGGGAGAGCGCGGGTGTGGAGGGGGATTAATGGTGAGAGGTGAAGTAGAGGTTGAAAGGTGGAACTCCAAAGCAGACATCAGGTTGTGGATGCAGGGGATGTTGGCAGAGTGCAGCTCTGCCTCTGCTGACCACAGAAAGGTCATGTCCCCAACAGTGGAGGCTACCCAGGCACATTTCTGCTTTTTATCATCTCTTATCTTAAGCTCATTCTTTTATCTTCTTTGTTGTCGGTTCTATTTGTAGGATAACTCACTGTCCTGCATCCTTTAGCTTTATTACACTTTTCAGATAAGAAGTAGATAACAAATAAACTGCTCCATTAATTAGGTCTTTTGTTTCCTGTCAACAAACTGATCGGGTTACTGATTTGCTCATGTGTAAAATGTTGCCTTCATGTGTGTAGCATGAATCCAGTGGTCTGCAGAAATAAAAGCATATTGGCATGCAGCCTTCAGCCCATATGTTTGCTTTGATAAGAACATTCTTAGTTCTGAGGAGTAACATTTCTCTCAAAATAACCTTTTCCCACCGTCTAAATTTGTTGGCAAAAACTTGACTAATTACGTCAACCAGGACTCTCCCACTGGCAACAGTATCCAAGGCTAAACAAAGTAGGCAGGGAGAAAAAAAAAAAAAAAGGTTTTCACACAGGAGTCAGATTTTGGCAGATGGATAATTCTGTAGTTTAGTCAAAGAAGTGTATTTTCTTTATTCAAACATTTCTTCCTCTCCTTGCTCTGTTTTCTGTTTCTTTTGTTGTACAATGAAAATTAAGGCTACTCTGCTGTCTGTTAAATAATGTTTTTGATATTAAATTATTGTAGAGTGTTGTGAGCACTGACCTCTACTCCAGACTGGGTCCAGTTTATTAAGTTTCTAATAACTGAACCCAGCTGTTTACCTTTTGTGCTCTAACATAGCTTTGCTGTGTAGATCAATAAAAAATAAAACAACAAAAAAAACCAACCTACTCCTCCCCAAGGGAGTGGCTGGTTCCCTTTGGGATTAATACTGCAACGGATTCTCATTCCTCAAAATGAGTATCGTTCCCTTCCTGAAACTACAGTGATCTTGTGACAAACTGTTGACAAGCAAAATGTGTAAAAGTTAAAAGTTTAAATGAACATGTTGACTAAAAGACACACGTGTTGCTTCCAACAGATCTGTCATGTTTTGGTCTCAGACTTTAGTTCCTGGTGTCGGCTGATCAGCAGTTCTCAGATTTGTCTCTGAGCTCGCTCAAGCCTCAGACTTCCACCCACCTTTATCCTCTCCTTGACTACTTCAGAAGTGTTTACCCAACAAACATTTCAGATCCCTGCTAACCTCAGTGCAGTTCGTCTTTGAAGAGTGTAGGTATCTGGAGGAAGTTGACATTTCAACCCTCCTGCTGTCCTTTTCACTCTCTGGTCTGAGTCTCAGCTGCTGTCCTTTTCCCTTCTTTTTTTCTTATTGCTATGTCGTTTACTTCTGTGTTGATGCATTTTTCACAAGGTGACACTTTCATTTAGACTTTTGCTTAACTGTCTCTGACAGAATTTTCTTTTTTTTAATTACTCTGCATAGAAAAAGAATCATCTTCTTAAGCGGATGTTTTTAAATGCATTAAACACAGAAAAAGAAAATTATCTCTGCCTCTTTCTGAGAGACCATTATTATGTCCCCAACCATCATGATGGCGCCTGCTCTGTCAGTTTGGTGCATGGCATTTTTGAAAGGTACAGTCTCATGACAGAAATCCAGCTGAGGAGGAAGCGGAGCTGCAGATGTGCCAGTCAACCTTTTTTCTGCTGGAACCAAACAACAAAGCTGAGTCTAACTGCCCTGTCCCTCTTGCTGTGAGATGGGAAGCAGGGATCTTCCATGAATTCTCCATTTCTCTTCTCTGTAGCAAAAAAGTAGCTGTCAGTGTTGCCTTTATATTGCCTGCTATATAAAGCAGCGTTTTATTAGGGCTGAATGTGATGGAACAACACAGTTGAACACATTATTGTGAAGTGGATTTGAAAGAATGGATAGTTTTCAGCAGTTTTTCATGAGTAAAGCTTTGACAAGTGTAGGCTTTGTAAAGTTGTAAGTTTTGCATGTCTTATCAGCTTTGCACATAGAAACTGTTTTCTGCCTTGTCTTTACTGAAAAATAGCTAAGGTTCAGCTAGTTGGGGTGGAGATAACCTGTGAATTTCAGTAAGTAAAGTTTAGTCACAGTGTCAAATTTTTTGTTTAAAAACTTTGACTAGGCCGTTCTGAAACACTACGCTTCTCCTCAGACAAACCACTCAGTGCTTTTCAGTCAGTTTAGGCTGACTCAACTCTTCAGTTTAGGTGGATGGCCATGTTTCCATAAGTTTAAGTTGCGCCTGCTCATTCCATTTTCAGATGATTGAAGATTAGCGACTTTCTCCCAGACCCATCTGCTGTTGGTTTGCTAATGTTTCCCAGGAAAACACTTCTATTGAGGTACTACTTAATTGACCTTTGAAGGCTATTAATTTCACAGGATCCTATTAAGTGGTATCAGAATATAAGGAGACTTAATACAAAGGCACAAAACGTTTTACCTTCCAATGAACAACTACTAAGTAATATGCTGTTCTGTCTCAAAACTCCCAATAAAACGCATTACAGTTTATGGTTCCATCAGTAATGTAACAAAATACTTTAGCGAGGCCCCGTTATCACGTCGTTTCATTCCTTGTTTAAAAGGAAAACTTTGTGTCCTTGAGGTTGTCTGGTACATTTGCTGACTCTCTTGCAAACAGATATCAAAGTGATGAGCAAAAATTACACACTCTGCCGTGGCCTACACACGCACACACACACATCAGTTAGTGATAAAGTTGGGAAAGAAGTGTGTGACAGTGAAGTCGGTCCAAAAGTCACTTCCACTCCTCAGCAAAGTCCTGACCTCTTTATCTCACCTTTGCCCAGACTCAGCGCTGTCCTCGTAGTGTCTTATCCGCTCTTATCCGTTGCAGTTTCAGGTCTTTTTCCTTGTTGATAGCTTTATAAACCTGCTTTCTAAGCTTTCCACAGCTGTGTTGCCCGTTTGACAGAGAAACGCTCCTTGTAATTTTTCCAGCATCCCTCTCTCCCGTCTGTCCCACGTCCCTTCGTCCCCTGTCAGCACTCCCTCATGGTGATGAAGCTCATTAACAGGCCTTCTCTGTCAGGTAGGATGGAGCAGGAATGTGAAGCCGGGAGGGGGCTCCCCTCAGTGTTTATATTTAGATCCTGGGATACTGCAGGTATGATGTGATGATTTTTAATGAGGTGCACAGCAGAGTTTGGATCATGTCAGTCTCACACAGAGATGGTGAAGAAGAGATGGAGTAGTAGCCATCGACTGTCGAGTTAATGGTTCCATTAGAGTCGGGTGTCATTGTCAGTGACTGTGCAGCCTGTTTATCCAACAAAGCTAAATAAGTGGAGTGATTATGTGTAATTGATTTCTACCAGAAGATACTTGGACTTACCTTTCATTTGATTGTCATAACAATCACTCATGGGGAAAGTTCAAGACTTTAGGCAGATCAGTCCAGAACTTATCCCTTCTTCTTCAGCAGCTTATCCTATTTAATCTCATATATACGTCATTTTTTTCTTGCAAAACTTTTGTCAGGCAAAAGTTTGAGTTGCGTTCAGACATCTTCATTGCATTTTGTTACTAGAGGCTCCCACTGACCAGCTGCTAACATCTCTGCTAGCTGACTAGCTTTTTGCGTCTATCACATATGGAGTGTGACGAACAGAAGCGAAGGGCCGAAGTCATCGTCACTTGGGGTGAAACCCAACACTCTGGAGGCGATGGCGACAACATTTTTCAGCTTTCTTGTGTCCCATCACAAGCTAGCGTGTTCATGTTGTGCACGAGCACAAAATTTCACATGCATGAATGCCACTGGCCACTTGGCTGGAGAACAGTTAGCGATTGTCGAATCATCATGCAAGTCCGGCAGAAAATTAAGTGAGAGGGACTGACAAATCCTAGAAAAGCAGATTTATCACCGGTTGCCTTGTTTTCACCACTGGCTTACTGCTGTTGCCAACACATACAAGGCTAGGGTCGTTCTATGCTAAGAAACGTTAACCCCCATAGTTTAGCACTATGGGGGTTAAAACTGTTGAGAAAGACAAACCGGCTGCCAAGAGCCACAAACTGACCCCAGAAAATGTCAGTTTTTGCTACGCTTGATTGTAATACAACAGAATCACTCAACCATCACATGTTATTTGTAAAATCATAAGTCTGTAATTTGACTTGCTGAAACCTGCAGATACCCTGCTTCAACACACAGTGATGGGTGATTAATAGACTTTTATTGAACTACAGTTAATGCAGGAAAACATCTAAAACATGCAGAAGTTGGGAACCAAATTTTTGTAGGTTAGCTGGAAGCTTCCTCATCCAGTGGGTCCTTGCTACTATTTGCTTAGAAAGGAGCTAATTGAGGTGATTCTTACATGCGTCAAGGATGCCTCTGATATACACAAACCTGGATACCTGAAATTTCCCAGGCTTGTTCCTCAGGGGGGAGACAACAGGGGAGACCCAGAACTATATTTGCCTTCCTGGCCTGTAAATGCATCGAGATAGCTCAGCAGGAGCTGAAGAGTTTTTCTAGAGAGTCTGTTGTTTTTTTTTTCCTGCTAGAAGTCAATCTTAGATAAACAATGATGAATGCAAAATAATGTCTGTAATATATCTCAATATAATTAATATAACAATGATATAGATTTTAACCCGGAAAATACTGCTTCAAGAAAGCATTGGTGGTTTTAGAGCACAGCCCTACTGTACAAACTGGTTAAGAAAATCTAGGTTCTGTTGTGTACTCAGAACAGACATCGCTTCACTCTGGGACTATTTCAGATACTTTAGTCAGGTAAAATGTGTGTGTTATTTTAACAAGTAGGTGTTAATTTTGACGTTTTCCACTTTTTCAGAGCATAGTGTCAAAATACGCCTCTCAGTTTCGGGGGAACTCTCAGCATGATGCCCTTGAGTTTCTCCTCTGGCTGCTGGACAGAGTTCATGAAGATGCCAATCCAACTCCTGATAACAACAACAGCAGCAAGACCAAAGCCAGCAGTAAGGTGAGTTCACACTGCTCCGTTTCCCTGCCTGATTTTAAATGTTGAGTGTGTTTAAGAGGATAAAAAAAAACCCTGCTGCAATACGATTCACACAAAGACTTACTTTCTTTTTTACAATATATTTTTCTTTAAAAATTTATCACTAAACTAATTAAAGAAATCTCAGCTATCCCTCATGTTTTCTAGCTCGCCAGGTTTTCTTTGAAATGTTTGCTGGAAACTGTAAAAACCTCAAATTTTGAAGGATCTAGCTGATATGTTGAGTCTCACGTTTTCCACGCTGCACAGATGTTTTATGAGACAACATGAACAGATATCTTCTGCTCTGCAGCTCGACTTGTAAAAGTATTCAAACCCTCTGAGGTTGTAATTGGACAAGGAAAAAATTTTTGTTTTTATTTTGGTCAGAGAAATAATAATAATAATAATAATAATAATACAAACTATTACAAAAATGTCAGATTGTGTATGACAATCAGAGATTAGGACTCTTTAGCCTGCTGTTCAGATGAGGCTGCCTGGTCTGATCCGAATCTTTGTGTTCAGCAGTTTGTTTTATTGTTGAGATGTAAAAGAAACAGCTGGGAAAGGGGGAAGCGTCTGCTCTGTCTCTGGGTGTGGGCGCTCACCTTGGATCTGTGCAGTTGGAGTGTAGCCAGGACTGGATATGCTGTGCTGAGGGTGGAAGTGAAGGGCAGACATGATATGACATGACTGAGATGATGTAAATTTGATATTAATTTAATCAGAGTTGGTACAGGATGTTCTTTACAGATTCATCTTTATCTCCGCTGATTTCATGGTTTTCTCAGGACTAAATATACTAAAAGTAATTCCCAGAGGAATTTGATGAAGCATCCTCTTGTCATGACCTGGATCTCCTAATTGACCTCTTAATTGGATTGATTTTGTGATTATTGTTTGCATCACAATCAGATTTACTGGATGTGGCAACCTTCTGTGATCAACTCCCACTGTGACAAACCTCCACTGTGTTAAATATCTTCCCAGTGCACTGTGATTTTTAAATAAATAAATGAGTACAGTTGGTGTTTAAGAGTCACTGCTGAGCCACCCATCAATCAGCTCCTCCAAAAAGAGGACATGGAAGAACAGAGGGTGCTTTTAGTTGATTAACATTAAAATAATGGAGTAATCAATTCAGAATAGGCCGTGTCTCCATCTTAATGCACTGACAAATAGATTTTTTTTCTTTCCCCTTGTTTATGTGTCAAAGTGAATTTGTATTTATACTACATTTCAGTCAGTTTCTGCACAGTCTTATACTCATGGTTTTGTTGTTTTACAGTCCTGACCATTTGTAGTTACAATTTGTAAATATATCTACCTTTTTCCTTTTTATTAAAATGGCGAACATTCAGTCTCCTTCATCCTGTAAAAACGTCCACACAGAAGAGTGTTGTTCTCAGCACAGTCCAGTGGACCTTACTATGATGAGTTCACTGGGAAAAAAAATCTGATATTTGTGGTTCAGATTGTACCGGAATCAGAGCCGATCGGACTGGAAATGGATTCCAATTCCAGTCACCAAGCAAGTACAGCCAGTTGAACCTGTGTCTGTTACTTATTGATTGCAATTGGAATCAATTGCAATCAATAAGTAACAGAATTGCAGTTTTAAGAAGAATGTCCTTCTTAAAACTGTTCTTCTTAAGAACTGCTCTTCTTGTATGCTTCAATCAAAAGAAACTATTTTTGTTATTGATGCCACAGTGAAGAACAATTTGTTTTAATTTGTGAAAATGGTTAGATTTCATTGTGAATCAAAACTTCAGAGAAAACTGAATGGAGGTGTGGTTTATTATCATTTAATTAAAGATAAAATGGGTATAGCCAATCCCTGGATAAATTATCCACCAATGAAACGGCCTGAAAATTGCCAGAGTTGTTATTTAGAGATCTCTAAGTAAGACTCTGATAAATGACAATAAAACATGTTTAATTCTCTTTGGACTTGTTTTGAGATGTGGATAATCTATTGCACAAGTTGTCCCTGAAAATGTCTTAAAAAAGTTCAGCTGTTGAGATTTCCCCTCTCCTCAAAGCAAGTCTGTTTTTCAACTTACCCCCCCCCCAATAAATAATACTTCCTGACATTTACAAAAATAATTGTTACACAGAATGAATCCCACACTTCATAATTAAGCATATATTTAATCATCAAACGTCAGCCTAACATTTTTATGAATAGATTTTCATTTTTCTCCTTTGTTCTTGCGCTGTTTTTTCTTCCAAGTGTTACATCTTTCAGGCTTTAGCCTCCACTTCCATGACTGCTCACAGTTACATGTTTTTAAAAGATAAGACTGAAATGGTTTTTGCCAGATAATAATAGGAGCATGTTGGAGAACAAGGACAACAAACAATAAAGTAAAATTACTTGGCAGTGGGAGAGGGAGGCAGGGAAGTGTTACAGCCTTGAATCTACAATAACGCAGCTTGGGAAATTGAGATTAGGTCAGCAAATTATTGTTGTTCTCATTATTGATTTGTCTGTGCATAATTTTGTCTCGTAATCTACAAGTATGTTTTGTTCTAAACAACATGGGCACATAAAACGAATACTGGTGACTCTTTTCCAATGGTTAAAGTCAGATTTTCTTTCCATTCCATCTTATGTGAACAGCAGTGCTGTACCAAAATAAACACTAAACAGAAATAAAAATGGATTCCAGAATACCGCAGGACCTGGCAGTCTTGAAAAGTTTTATTTTTATTTTTATTTTTTTACTGTTTCATCAGAAAATAGCAAGGAGCAGCTTGCAAGATTTAGATGTTGCATTGAAAGTATTCCTGCAGACGTTTATCCAAAATATGCAACAGCTGACAGAATCCTTCCTGTTGTGAAATTCCCCGATGGTGCACTAAGAATACAGTAAGAATCAACACTGAAACACACATGAAAACTTGCTGTGTTTTATCAGCGTATGCAGGCTTTTTAAAATGGGAACGGTGCATCAATTACATTTTTTGTTTGGAATCATAAGTAAAACCATGCTTTCAACCATTTTGCTCTCACGCATGTAGCATCATTTTTTTGTTCTAACGTCATTTTATTATAGAACTTCAAGAGAAGATCAAGTTAAATCAATATTGGCCAGTAAAATCATACAAAAAGCAGGTATTAGCAATCGTGATCAATGCGTATCCATATTTAACACCCTAACTAATACTGGAAGTACAGTAGCTAACATTTTACCTTCATTACGCAATAACTTCTATACTAAAGCTTGTTGTTGTTTGACATACCCTGTTAACATAAACTGTAAGTTTTGTTCATGGACTGGAGAAAGGCGTCAGTTTCTGGCCACTAGCTGGTTTCTCATTTCTACCTTAGTATTTTACTCTGCAGCTGATGTCCAGTGCAATAAAAACTAACAGAGAAGGCATCTGGACTCCAAGGACAAGAGATACATTTGCATAAGCTTATATAACAAGCTGATTTGCTGGCATACTAAGGAATATCAAGGCCACATGTCCATCATCTAAACAAGCATTTGTATTAAATGCTAGTTTTATAATCACTGTCCTTTGAGAACACCGTGCCAGATAAATCTAAACCCCATTATCACTTTGGAGGCTGTAGCTTGTCTTGTATGTTCCTGTAATATTATGCCCAATTTGTTTCCCTTTCTCCGTTTTCTCACATATTACAGGGAAAGTGACTCACAAAGGCTGCCTGTCTCTTTAAATCTAGCTAATGGAAATCCAAATAAATCAATAAATCCACCCATCCATTCTCTAAACCGCTTATCATGTTCAAGCTGGCAAGGAGGCTAAAATCTCTGCCAGCATGAGTTAAATAGCACACAGGACACAACACAGGCTTGTCACAAGTCAGTGACAGTGCACACTAATGTTCACTAACATGCCCGCACGAGTTGATCCCAGGCGTTTTCTTGGAAATTACTCTGAAATTTGATCATTTGCAGTCAAAAAGCTGCCAGAAAAATCATCTGGATGTACCTACGTTATGTCAACATTTGGATAAAATGAAACTGGCGTTCACAGAGGAATGTGCACACCTGTGGCAGTGCATTAACATATGTTAGCTGTTCCGTCTGTCTCGCGCAATAATTGAGGAATATGTTTACCAACCATGAGTAGCCCAGCTCTGTAAGAGTACTTTTGGTGTTCAGCAAAACATGGTATGCGTTGTTGTCATATGTCCTGAAAATCAGTTTAAAACAAGCAATGAAATGAAACGAAATGAAATGAAACGAAACGAAACGAACACCCACAAACTTGTACTTGCTTCTGAAGGAGCTTGTTCGGCCAGTTTTCCAATAAATTTCAACATCCATACAATTACTCATGATCGGAATGGAAATGAGTCCGGTGAAAATGTCATAACATCGTCAGGCTGTCATGAGGAAAATCACCGAGGTTCTGATTCTTCATTGCTGTCTGCTCGGCTGCTGATGCAAACGTGTTGCAGGCAGTGCTCAGCTTGTTGCAAGCAGTCGACTTGGAGTTCCTACTGGACAAAGAACGGAACTTCTTTACCTTTACCATTTCTGCTAAAAACATACAGCCTTTCATCCCCAAACAAAATTCACCACCTTGATTTAATAAAACAAATGAGTAAGGACCTCCCATTGGGTAATTACTGCATAGATGATTATGTTTCAGCTGGCAGCAAGTTATTTAACTCAAACCGACGCAGCAAGGGGCTTCTCATTTCTTTCCCAACAGTGTCTGAAGATCTCTTTCAAAGGGCCAAATTGTTGGTGTGCATCAAGCAAATTATAATTTCAGATGACTTGCAAATTTCTAAACCTGAGTTATGAGTTGTCTAAGTAATTGTTGTACACTGTGAAGATGGAGGTGAACCATCAAATTTGCCAGATAAATGTTTGGAAATCAAATTGTGAAAAAGTAATCATACTGAACACTTAAACAATTCTCAGTCTGGCTGATAGTTTTACCCTCTGGGTCCATAGATTCTGGATTTATAGCCGATAAATGCACTAGGATAGTTATTCTCTCTCAATAAGATTGAAACGGTTTATCTGCTTCCTATCTTTCCCGAATAAATGAACTAGTTTTTTAACTCTACATTCATGGTGACCAGACCATCAGCTTATATTGAGTAGCATTACGTAACACATGAATGTGAGCACGTGGGAAAGGCAGTTCAGTAATGTTAATCCTCCCTTAAATCGGTGCTCACTAAACCCGTTTCATTGGGAAGTCATGGTGCTCGGCACAGTGACCTCTTATGGACCAAGAGTTTCTTTGAATACATGGGAAAAAATGATTCTTTTTGCAACATCTGCCTTGGTCATTAAAGTAACTTTGATTACTAGTTAAGGAACATTTTTCTTTTTGACCTGCTAGATTGAACAGAACTACTGCTGCTTGGGAGACGAGGCTGATTAGATAATATTAAAGGTCTCATAACCGGTGTGTTACATTACCCACCGCAGGCATCTTCTGCACTTCTGAAAACGAGAAGACGATTTCTTAACTGCTCTGATTTGCCTGGTGAGAAAACTGCCTAATTCAGTGAGTGCATGGTGTTCACCACAAGCATTTTTATAAGTGCATTTCAGAGCAAGCACATTATAAATTGCATCTTTCTTGCCCTACTGGCAGTAGGAGGATGGATTATTTGCTAATGAGACAGCAGTGCCAAATAAGCAAATAAGTACTTTTTGATTTTTAAAAGTTGAAGTGAGTTGAGAAAACGCCAGGACCCAAAGGTTGATGTATCCTTTTAGCACACGCCCTTCTGGGAGTTGAAAGAAAACATTGGGGAATGCAATGAGTCAGTTGAAAGGTGGGGTGAAAATTGGAGGATTACAGGTCCATGATCTGATGTGTTGATCAACGGCCTCCGTCATAGACTACCTAGTCTTAAATTATTGTAATTTCCTGGTGCATATGATGCAGGGATTCAGCGATGCTGGAGTCAGATGACACTGTGAAAGATGAAGCTTTGATGATTGGAGTTGTTGTCGTATGTCCTGGAATTGTCCCAACTTATTCAGCTTGATTTGTCACTACTTCATTTCTTTTTTTTTTCAACTGAAGATTCTTACCAGAGGCGAGAAGAGGTTCTCCATGAGCTCTGGACTAAAAGGCAGTTTTAGCTCTTTCTGTCTGGTGGAGCGTCTCAGCAGTTTAACCTCCTGTGGGGTCGTCTGGGACCTGAGTCGTTGAGTTCGCCTGTGGGTTGTTGACTCACCCGGGCTTCGTCGGGATCCTATTATGAATCCCATGCGAGAGCAACAGGAGGACACGTTTGCATTAGATGTGGACCGTTAATTCTTTGTATTTTTTTTAGATGGCATTCTGTTTTTTTATTAGAAAGTGTTTTTTTTTTTTGTCAACTGTGATCTGAAAGGACCTGTTGCGGAAAGGAATTTGTAATTCCATCGGTGGTAGTAGTTTGTGTGAAGTCTGTGGTTACCATCTGGTCACTCTCCCCCTTCAGTGCTCAGTGTTTTCTGTTTCTCTCCTCTGACACAGGTCAGATCAAAGCAGAGTAACCCCTGCCACCGCTGGGACCCCACACTCAGCAACCTGAGGAAGTGACATTTTCAGGGTTTTCTGATTGAAGTGCAGCGTGAGAGCTCCAGAGAGGGCGTTTTAAAGTATTTTCCAGAAAAAAGTCATGCTGCAAAGGGAGTTAAAATACTTAATGCTAGGAGTGAAGCTTAATATAAAATTGAAGCTTTTTAAATGTCTTGATTGTTCACTGAACCTGCTGTTTACAAATCAGTTTTTGCAGTCTCAAATCTTTTGGGGTCAAGTCTAAAGTCTTCACGTCACAAGTCTAAGTCGATTGTGAAGTTTTTCATTTTTGGGTCTTCATGGCACGACACTATGAGCTCCCTGGCTGCACTGCCAGACCTCTTTGGTGTAAAAGTTGCTACTGTGGGGAGAAGAATCAGATTTTGATATTTTCAGTACCAGTGAGGTATTGAAAAGAAAACTGTCAGGTGAACATGTTACAGTGAAGTCGCTCCTCTTTATTGGATGGAGCATCTTGGATTTGGAAATGGTGGCATGTATGGAAATTTGTGATAGGGTAAGGATTTTCTTGGAAGTACACACAGCTACAGCTGTTTTCAGCACAACTAGCTAAGAAAGCAGTAACATATAGTTAAAATGTCTTAATCACTGGCTTTGTTTTAAAACATTGATAACACTAATCACAAATATTACTACAACTGCACTCCTCTGCTCTTGATTTGAATACTCAGATCTGATGAGTAGAAAAATATATTTTAATGCTTTTCCCACATCTTTCTTATACAGCCATATTGAATAACTTAGAATATTTTTGAAATGTTTATGTATTTTAGTGACTAAGTTCACCAAGTGAAAGACATTACACAGCCTAATTACACACAGATCTATGTTTTTAAGCCATTATTTCCATTAATTATGAGGATTTTTCTGCTTACAGCTTATTGAAACCTTTTAAGATCTGAGTATTACATCTCATTATTAAACATTTTAAAAACAGACATGTAGTTTTAATAAAAAAGTATGTTTAAAACATGACTGAATGGTATTTTCTGAAGATACATTTGAATATTGAGCCTCATTCTAATGTATTAAATATGGCTGTACTTAAAAATAAATCCATTATGACTAAGACCACTGCCATTGGAAGGACAGCGCTTTATAGGAACTCTTCCACAATTTTCTGAGAGGTTTGAATGTCATAAAAAAAAAGAAAAAGTAGCTTTACATAATACTGTCTGTATGGAAGATACACAAGGCCTGTTACACGTGGGTTTTTTAAGCACATACAAATCTTGTGAGCTGTTGGAATTAAGACATCTGTGTGCGTATTTCCTTACTTCTGCATCATAAAAGGGTGAGGCACAGTAAATTATGAAACTCTTCATTCAAGATTGTATATCCCTACATCTTATCTATGGCCTCTTCATCCTCACCTGCTCCCTTGAACAGATTTCTCCTACAGAGACGAAAGGTGAATTCTCTGGTGGATGCTGTGAGTTATTCAGATGAAACCACCTCTGCTGGCTTCTTTTGTATTCCTTTGCATCTCTTGCAAGGCTCTACAGAAAAGGTCGCTGAAAAGTGAAGACATATCTCTCCCTGCTCACTTTGACAGAAGTCGGTAGATTTTATGCTGCTTATTAATCTGTTGGGATCTAATGAAGCAAATTAAAAAAGACACACAAGTAGAGAGAGGGGAAGAAAGGTCCTAGTAGAGATAAATTTGGGGACATCTTTTAGTTATGAAAAATGCAATATGTTCCCCGAGGAGGAAAATCAGTCTCACAAAGAAGAGCTGTAAGTGGCAGCAGCATTAGTCCAGTGATTGATTGCATGTGAGGCTGCTGCAGGTACATCATCCCTTCTAGCTGGTGTGTCCTGCTCATCCTTCATGATTTTCTGGGTCTGAGTTGTTGGGGTGACGAGGAGAACCTATGCAGACAAAACACTTTCCTGTTCTCTTGAGTTTAGTCTAGTTGCTGAAGTCTATCTCCTCCAGCTGACCTTGGATCAGAAGTCATTATGTCTCTAAATATTTTAGACGACTCAACAATTTTTTTTTAATGTGTACACTTGCTCCCTCATTTTATCAGCTGAGAATACATACATTGATTATGGAATAATTTTAAGTAATTCAATGGCTTGTAGTTCATTTACATTTACACTCGAAATGCTCAAATTAATGTGTTGTTCGGTAAGGACTTTCTTCTTCTGGTAGTCCAAAAACACAGATAAAGCTCTGTCTGTATTGAAAGCATGAAATTAATTTAAATTTCATGCTTTACTGTTAAGGAATACATTAACAGTAAGGAGATTTTTTTTTACCATGTCATACATTCAAAGCATTCTGAAATCATTTTAAAAATGATTTATTCTCCGACTTCCTTATAAATCTGATTCTGAAGTTATTATTTTTTTTAATGAACATACTTAAAGAGTTAATATTTGAGTTAATTAATGGTTTACACAAGTTCAGCTTTAGCAGCATATCTAGACTGGCAATGTTTGCAATGCTTGGTAATTGAACCGAGGCTGATGTCATGCAGTTGGAATGCCAACTTGAAGGCTTTTCTAAATAAGGATTTGCGATGATAGTCGCCTGTTATCAATCAGTCAAGTCAATCAAGTTTAGTTGTATAGCACATTTCAGCAACAAGGCAGTTTAAAGTGCTTTGCATCATAAGAACACAAAGTCATATTTGAACTTCTAATCTCTGTCAGGAGAGCTTACTGTACCAAAACCACCATGACCCAAAACACGACCATCATTGGATAGGTTCCAGATTATATGGCAGACTTTGTAACTAAATCCAGTCTCTGGGATTTTATAAAAAATGTTAATGTAGAATTTCATTACAGCTGTTATGTCTCTTTAGAAATTAATTTCCTCTTGGTAGCTTCGTAGCTGCTGCTTTTATCCTTCCACTAACTGCATATTTAATCTCTTCACTTTTAATTTCTAACTTTGAGACTTCCTGCTTTCGTAGCAACTTTCACAGGAACAAGAGGGAGAGCTGTGATTTTGGGCAACTTGTGAGGAAAAGATGAGAATTTGGGGTTTTCACTTGGCACCTTGCGCTTAAAAAAAGATTCATTAGAACCTCCTGTGTTGTTTTTCCTGTTAGTCTTGTCATTTCCATGCAGATTTCTTGGTTCACACATGTTCAAAAGCATGTACATGTTTGAACCAGGTACAAACATGTACATGCAGTACAAACATGTACATGCTTTGCGGTCTACATAGCGACAGGTCCTGCCATAGTCTGTAGACATTGGTGGTCTGCCTTTAACACCCTGTAATTAGACACTTCCTAAAATACAGCTGGTGGTGTTAGCATTCTCTGGCTGCGAGACTTACGCAACAGGTTTTATAATGAGGTATAGTGCCTTGAAGACGTATTCATAATAATAATTCATCGACATTTGACGTTACAAGCCAAAACAAAGCAGCGCATGAATGTGAAGCTTGATGAATATGACGCATAGTTTTCTTCTAACTTTAAAATAGAAATATGAAAAGTGTATACATTTATATTTAGCCCCCATTTACTTTAATACCCCTAAATAAAAACGATTGCAGTCATTTGCCTTTGTCCTGATACCTTGGTTTCACTGGATGTAACGGCAGGGGTTAGTGCGGCTCGGTACTCTTTTTTTCCATTATAAAAGGATTCATACAACCAACCCATAACTCACCATTTCTGGGTCTCCTTCAGTTCCCGGGCCATAGAACAGTAAATACTGTACAACTCAGATCAATGACGGGGGGGACAGAAAAAAGTCACAGCTTGCGACAAACACTAGACATACCACTGGAATTGGTGCTTAGTAGTTCTAAGGGTTGAAGTTTTCCTCCCACCTTGTTGGGGGATGCAGCAAAAATGTGGAAGAAGGTGACGATACTTGTACCTGACGTCACCTTAAAAACATCATAAATGTTGAAACATGTTGGTGCCGACATCATGCTGTGAGGATTCTTTGATGGGGTTTGAGAAGCTGATCATTCATCCTAAATTGACTGGTTCACATCAAAACATATTCATGTGTTAGAATGTCCCAGTAAATCTCCAAACAGAAATCAAGCTGAGAAACTGTGCCAACACTTAAAATGTGATTATCTGTAGGAGCATGAAACATTTTGAAAATATATTAAAACAGAGTTTTATTCATTTAAATGGCAAGCTTTTCACATCATTTGATAACAGTGTCTAAAACCACATATTGTTTTCCATCCACTTCACAAGGATTCAGTGCTTTGTGTTGGTCAGATGAAATACCCTGACATTTGTGGTTGTAAAGTTGCAAGACATGAGAAAGTCTATTAAAACTTCTGCTTTGCGCTGTAGATTGGGTGGACGATGTAAAAGCGAGCTTTCAGGGCTGAGACTGGAATGAGATCATGAGAGCTCTACTGCAATAATTAAAATGGAGAGAGGACACCTTGTTTCCCAGCGGCCGCTCATACAGTCACTAAAGCTAAACTAAAGCTACTAACGCAGCAGGAGTAATGAGGGTGAAATCCTCTGAGGGATTGAGCGGCCATCGTCACGCGTTGTTATCCGTATGATCAGCGTTTCATTCTCAGAACTGGTCCCACTGGGGAAAGCTGAAAAGAAATGTGGACAAATCTTTTGTTGGTTCAGGTGAACAAAAAGCTCTCTCTGGCTGGTTGTTCATTGTTTCCTGCTCCACGCCCACCCTGCCAGGCTTTCAGTCCTCATGTGGTTGTGTCTTCCTGTCAAACAGGACTTGTCACTGCTATGCAGTCTGACCTGTTCCTCTCGCCTGTTTCTGCACTGGTTTCGTATTTAATCACAAAACAATGCAAACAAAGATCTGCAACCATTATAAAAGGAATTGCACAGGTGATATTTAGAAATGGATATCCATAGTATTTACTCCTCTGCTGCATTTTATGTGTCTACCTCTGTTGGTGCTCATAGCTTTTTTTTTTTTTTTAAGGTTTTACTGCAGCTTAAGTGCTAATGTGCCAGTGTGGCAGATTTTTCAGAGGGATAAAGGATTTTAGAAAACTGACCCAGACGTGTGGCTCAAACTAAAAGCCCCTTTTGACACTAACGGTAGTATAATTTCTCACTGGAATGTGAGGGAAACATTTTAAAAAAGCCTGTTTTCAGATGGATGCTAATGAACTAGTACATAAATCAAAAAACATTAAATCAAAGAAGGATGTTGATCATGTATGTTTTGTTCTTACTAGTGGATCAATACATCCTTTCAAGCTGTTAAAGCTTGAATGGATGCTGAAAGCTTGGTAGAGTTCATCTTTACACTTTTGTTTTAGATGCACCAGACGTATCCACCAATATGAATTGATTAATTTGAAATTTTATTCTTTTTGAGCCCCAACTGATTCAAACCTCTGATTTAGATTCAATTCACTCAACCAGGAAGTTTGTTTCTAATAGGAAATGAGATGGCCGTCTCTTAAAAGATAACATGATAGCTTAAAAAAAGAAAGTATACCCTTCTCAGTAGTCAGTGGGAAACTTTATTGCAACATTTTTATAACCGCTGGGCAGCTTTTTGCATTTTTCCACTGGCATTTTGATTACTTATTTATGTTGAGGAGCTCCAGATATTTACATCTGCCATCACCCTAATCCCCCTACCAGGATATTTATTATCTCTTGTCAGAAGAAACATATTGGCATATTGGTAAAATTACTTAAATTTTCCAGGGGTATGGAACAATTTGAGCTTAATTGTACAAGAAAGTAGTTCATACGTTGAAACTTGTTGTGATGTCTCTTCACTACAGAGAAACACTTTTTTTGTAGCCATCAATAAACTGAACACAGTTGTGGCATGTATTTGGGATCATTGTCTTTTCATGTCCAAGTCTTAAATGTCCGACCCAAGCCCCCTTATAGAAAGTGGCTTAAACTTCATTTAACCACCCAGGACCACAAAGGCTCCAGATCAACTAGAAGGGGTCGAAAAAACCTTTTTAGCATTAACTTGGACTGAGTGCATGCCAAATATGAAAAAAAAAATAATAATAAAAAAAACTCAATCTATTCTCTAGCTTGACTGGAGTTTGCAGCTCCCCTCATAGAGGGACCAAATTTCTCCTAGAGAGAGATTTTTTTTTTAAAGACAAAGTAGGTAAGGATTTGGTTATTTGGCTCAATGACAAGACAAATGATTGGAAGACTCAAGGTGAAGGCATGCTAATTTCTTTGGATTACTTTGAATAGTGCAATACAAAGTGCTTTGTAAACAACGAAAGATAGGAGATAGAAAACAACAAATACATCAAAAACTTCAACAAGGCATCAGATAACAGCAGAAAAACTAAATTAAGACATGATAGAAATGATAAAGCTCTGTGTGACCTTTATAGCTAAGCTGAGGTCCTTTGGCAAACACTGATTCACTTCAATAATTTAAAAACGGTTTAATGTGATCCATTTTTCTGGTGTTGGGCACTTTGGATGTGGAGACCTGTATAGGTACTGTTACACTAATCTAAGTTGTTGCAAATGAAAGTACGTTTTTTTTTTTTCTGTTTCCTGTTGCACACAAAGCTCTTAATTCTGGTAATGTTAAAGTAGTCATCTGGTTATTGATAGACTGCATAGCTTGTTAAAATTTAGATCTGAGTCTTGTATTATTGCTTGCTCTGTGGTTTTTAACCTGTCAGAGTTTATTTATGTTCTGGTTTCTGACCTTGCAATTTTCAGGAAGGAAATCAATGACTTTTATGACTTCAATGAAACAATGAAGCTATCAAACCTAATTGCGGTGTAGCAGTTGTTAGGCTTGGTGTCCGCAGCATCATACTGATGGACTGTTTTGCTGCCTGTTGTACTGGTGCATTGCAAAAAGCAGATTAAATGATGGAGGAAGACGACTTTCAAAGTCCTGGATGTTTTGGACAGATGTGCAGATGTTCCAGCAGGATAATGATGCTAAGGATTGTTTGGAGTGGGTATCACTGAAATCCACACCTCTACTCTACTGAACATATATGCTGAAATGCAAGCTCAGTGCCAGGAAGCCACTGTGGTTGCACAATATTAGGAAATACAAAATTATGATATAATTTTATATTGTGGTGGTGAATAAGCTTCATCCACATTTCCCTCAATTCTTTCTGTTTTTCATTATCACCATAGCTCCCGATTATTTACCATTTTTATCACTAAGATCTGTATCATATGTGGACCAGATCCATCCAAATGGACAAGTATTTTAACTTGCTTGAGTTTGAAATCATATCACCTGGATTGTTATAACCTACCTAATATAATGTCCAAGCAGTCCTTTGCTTCGGCGATGTTGCACAGTGATGTTGTGATGACGGTTGCAATGCTTTAGATTGTGCAGCTCTTAACAAAAACCACCCAGGTTACATGAACCCTATGAATTCTTCCAAAAAGAGTGATGAAGTATCCAGTTTGAAACTGTTAGAGTTCATGGTGACCAAGACATTAAAGCAAATATGAGTAGTGAATGTATATATTTGAGTCTGAATCCATAACTTAGACCCTTTGTGGATTACAGAAGATCCTCAATGACTTGAAGCTAAAAATCATTAAAATTGTATTTTTTTCCCTTATAGTCCAACGCCCAGAGAAACATTTTCAATAAATCAGTTAAACTCCCAAAATTATTGACATTTGCATAAATGAGTATGTGCACCCTTAATTGTAAGTTTCCATTTCTTATATAGACACTTTAAATATACAGCAAAGACCTTCAGCTGTGGTTCAAGTGAGTATGAATTGTCAACGGCCAAAAGTTATTCCTCCCACTGGGGGATTTTTGCCAATTTAAATTTAGAGTTTTCTCAGTTTCTTCTGTTGCACATGATCTCTCTCAATCGTTCGCCGGATGCCAAGCACCAATCAGCTGTGCTGCTTCTTTTCTGATGGGTCCAACGCTCCTGGCAGTGATGATCGTCATGCTCCCCTGCCTCCTGAGAGAGCACAAACAGCCGTACAGGGCCTATCCTCTGTAGAAGTAATACATTCTCCCCGTTTCTTTCTAAAGGCGTGACATCAACTCCTTTATTTCTCTAAATCAATATTTGCTGGGGAATAAACACCTCCAGCATGCAGATTAAACACACGGGAGGGGAAGAGAGAGAGAGAGAGAGAGAGAGAGAGAGAGAGAGAGAGAGATGGCTCCGGCCAAACCAGATTTGGCCGTCGGATCTCTGCCTCTAGCTCTTGTCCGAGGCTGCTTATTTTTCTGTGCTGCGTCTGTTTAGCCTCGCCAGCATCGCCATAGTAACAGCCACAGAGTGACGAGGCTGGCCGGCTGCACTTGGCACCGTTTAAAATGAAGTGGGTGCACGCAGCGCCCTGAGGGGGCAGGTCTGAGATCAGAGAAAGATGCTTTGAAGCTGCGTTTTGGCAACAAAAGAATGAGAAGCCGTGAATAAAGTTTCATCAGTTTGTCAGGAGAAAGCCACATGAAGCGGCACAAGTTAATGAAACAAAGAGGAGAGAAAGCTGATGAGTGGAAGAGGGCAGAGGAGCAGGGCTGAGAGTGCATGTGGGGTTATCTCCCAGCTCGCCTTGTTTCTATAAGCCAGGTCTGAATGGGCCGAATTAGCAGCTGCCCCCAGCTGAAAGAATAAAGGTGACTCAGCTGGTTTACTGCGCGGACAGCATTTCTTTCATTCCTCCCCTCCTCTGGAATGCTTTCCCTTATCTCTCTCTGAGTCAGTCTGGACTTCGCTCTGTTGTTTCTCCGTTTGTTTCCTGTCCCTTATTCAACTTCAAGTTATTTAAGGGTGCCCAGTTAGTTCTGTGAAACCAGCAATATTACAATTAGCTATTGGGATTCTGATGCGTAAAGCTGAGCATAGACATATTATAATTTTCTTAAATTTCTAAATTTGGTAGCAAGCGAACAATGAACAAGCTGTGTGTGGAGGGTGTCAGTCTGCCTTGAAACAGTGCTACCTTAATTAATATGTGGTGGTCCCACAACCTTCACACCATTACTATTTGTTTTTATTGTTTTTGTTTCCATAGAGATTTTAAATTGGCAAATTTATTTTTCTTTCAAGTAAGAGTAAAGTGAGGTCCTGTCGATCTGTAGGTTATCTCTGGGATACAAAAGACTTTAAAATTTACCCAAAATATTCCTTAATACCGACTTCCTAGTTTGAATTCATAAAACTGTGATTTATAATGGAGATGTAGGAAAACCACAATTGCTTTGTGAAAATAAAATCTGTTTCACAAAGAACGCAGCCAGAGTCAAGATGTTGGGCACTAAAGCTAAGGTTGGTAACTACTACTAACATAGCTTCCTTTTGACATTGAGATAGAGATATTTATTAGAAAAAATGGATCTGATCATCTTTAGTTCAAGATGTAACTAATGACCAGAACTCAAAAAGCTTTTCTGATGAGATGTGAAACTTTTCCAAGCAAACTGGTTAACACTAGAAATAGATTCTTAAAAAAACAAACAGTTTGAGTTTATATAAACTTTGATATTTTTTTTGAAAAGTGTAACAAACACTTAGAAATTAGGTGAGATTACTCATTTACTTAGGTAAATCAGTAAACCTAATTGCATCACTATGCCGCTAACAGTTATCTTAAATAAGAACTAATTATTAATGTACAGAGTGACACGGAGAGGTTTAACAGTTCTGAATATACAACTAAACGAGAGAAGTTCTATTCTGTAAAATATAAAATATCGGTTTAATATGAGGACATTTTCATTGTAGTGCATCTAGATCATTATGACTGAACCACTTCATAAAATTTACAACATTCCAGTTTCCAATACTTTCTGGGAGAACTTGCTGTAAATCATCATAATATAAATGGTTTATGGCCACTTATTCATTCAGTAACTAATAAAATCTATTGGAACTGCTAAAGTTTCTCTTTGTGTCAGAGATTTCTACTTTGTAAAAACAAGATCAATTCAAAGAGCAATCAGTTAACTACCAACCCTTCAAAGGGTTACATATTTGGGATCTGATATTTGGTTGTTAGGCACTTCAAATGAAAGAGTTCCTTTGTTTTAAAAATCCTGCTCATAAACTGCATGCTGCCTTTTACCAGATATTTACTGATGCTGCATCGTCTCTAAATACCAGAGGGCGATCTGACTGTTTCCTTAAGCAGCCAGGAGTTATGTCTACATCGGCTCGTCTAATTCACATGCTCTGCAGGAGACATCATCGCTTATCCTGCTGGAGACTGACAGCATCAAGCTGCTACCAGGAGCTGACTACTTCCACTCCACTGACAGATTCCCAGGAGCTCACTGAGCATAAACTGGGGTACACAGTTTCAGAAAACAAAAAATGTAGAGACAAAACTGTGGCGGCAGAAGCTGCGTACAGATCATAGCAACATAAACATGCAGTTCTGTCACCTACTCAAGCAATAATTCATATTTTATATAGTTCTGGGTCGACAACATCATTTTATGTCAACTATTGGCTTTTAACTAGAGGTTAACATAAATACTTTTGACCTTTTAAGGTGGCATCTTTCACAGCAAAGTGGGAATGATGAGAATATATATTTCAAACATAGAAACTTCTTAATTTGTCTCTAAGATGAATTTTCTGAATAAAAGGAAGCATGGAGGAAATCCACCACACAACAATGATTAGGTAAGATTTGAATCACACTTGCAAGAATAGACATTTTAGCTCAGGTTCATGCATTTAAAAAACAAACAAACAAGTGAAATAACCGAGCAAATAGGACTACATGATGTAATGAAAACATCTAATTTCAATACAACTGCTGAACATGGCAATAACAGTATATTTTTATTTTTGTTCCTTCATCATGTCCCACCATTTGTTGTAAACTTCAGCATCTCCACTGAAAGTATACTTACATGTTAGTCGAGTTGAATTTTGACAAGTTCAAAGGAAAAATGTTGGATCTCGACATCTTGATTGTTTCCATGTGTTGGTTCTGCACAAGGCCGCTGCAGTTCACCGGCTGAAGAAGCCAACACTCACAGACAGAGCTTTAGACTGCCATGAATGTGTCTCCGCTCATTTTTTTTGCTGAAGATGTTTATGTACTTCTATGCTGAAAGGAATATGGATACATAAGTGAAGCCCCTGCTGTAAGGCTGCTGCAAAATGTTAAACCTGACGACTGACAACCAGCAGCGGCTCTACAAAGAGCGCCATGGACTTATGTGGGGAAATGTCTTGGCTGAAAAAGTTATATTGAGCATAAATAGGAAATTGCATTTCCCACTATTTTTACCCGATGTTGTAAGGGACAGGTAAAAAACTTCAAGATTTCTTCCAAACCAGTTCTGTACAATTGTGTGTGGCTTTTAGACTGTGGTGGGAGTGATCATGTAAAATGAGGCGTGATCATTGACTAAATCAGCCTTATTTAGTTTCCATTCTCTGTAAACCTTTGGATTTTAATCCAGAGAATCTTGGCATTGCAATGGACTCGGATTTGAACCTTTAAAACTTATAAAGACGATTACAAAGTCGGTCTTCTACCACCTGGAGAACATTTCCTGGGTAAAAAGACAAATATCTCAACAAAATCTTGAGAAACACATCCCTGCATTTATCTTTAGTCGCATTGATTATGGTACTGCAATAGTGTCTTCACAGGTCTCCCTGAAAAGTCAGACAGCTATCACTGATCCAAACCATTGCTGCTCACATTTACAGTAAAACTAGGAAAATAAAGGACATCACCCTGGTTCTTAAGTCCTTACAAACAAACTTGCATATCCATGTTAAGACTGCTTGATATTACGAAATCACGCAGTAGCAATTTGCCTTAAATCAAAAAATTTCCTTCTCTGTTTTCTCATTCATTAGCTTCAGCATTTTGGTTTTAATCATTTGTGCCAGGTGAAAACAGTATTGGAGACTCCATCCAATAAGCTGATTATCTTATTGTCATAGTAAGTATGTTTTTCTGGTGGGTCTTTCTGCAGTGGTCGCTGGATACACCCTGGACAGGTCATCAATCTGCCACAGGGACTACATAAGCAAATTAATGTTGTCCTCCAAACAGCTATTTGTAGAGTTTTTGATATAATGTGGACCCTCAGAATGCATATATTTAGGAATGTATACAAAGATGAACCTGGGTGGATTAGGAAAAATTCAAAACAAAACTCATAAGTGAAATTACTGAATTACTCAAGTGCAAAAAAGTAAAATTTTGCGTTTCAGATATGCTGACATGGATTGTTAACAAGCATCATCAATACTTTGATTGGTGGATGTTGTGCTTTTCATTTGCCAATTATAATTTTCTAGTACGATACCTTCATGCCAAGATGTCATAAAATATAGTAAATGGCAGCCATGTTTTCTGCAGAGATAATTGCTGGACATGCTCAGCCTCCTGGCCGGGTTTGTCCATTTCATGGTTTATTGTTGTCGTGTAATGCTATCTGGGACTGCCTGTATCCCACACCATGGTTTTCCTGCTTTTTTTTTTTTTTTTTTTTTTTTGGCAAATCTTCTCAGGCTCTTATGGATAGAGTGTAGGTGGGTTGAATTTTGCCTCCTAACTATCAGATTTGCCCTTGTTGGCTTAAAATGAACATTATCAGTTTCACAAATGTATCTCTTCTTATCTGGATCTTTTTCTGTCTTCCTGTTTTTAACCAAAGCAATAAGCATCATTCCTTCTGCTTTGTGGCAAAGAAAGTGAGTAATATGAGGAAATGAGGTGAAAAGTGTTGTGGCATTCAAGTTATTAATAAGTACTCGATCCCGGATGCTTGTGAGTGAGCGGGCAGCAGTTTTTCTGAATGTGTAAGGATGACTCAGAGCTGCGGCTGGCAGCAGAGGTGAATGTGTGATGCCTTCTGAGCCAACATGTTGATTGGAAATGTGGTTTGGGATGATAACAGATTCTGTATCTTTTTGTTTGGCCACCGTTTATTTTATCTCTTATTCTCTCTTGTTTAATAAGGAAGACTTTCCAAATTTGTCCTCATTAAGGGCTTAAGAGCAATGACAGGGTTGCCTCTGGTTTGAAAGCTATTACACTTTATGGCTAATAGGCTGTAATTTCCATTAGTGACATCCAAAGTTGATTAACCAAAGTCTGGATATAACAAGTTTAAGTAATGAATAATTTTACTCATTTCAGCAAACTCAGACACATAATTTTAATTCGGTTCACTTTTTTTGTTTTCCCTTTGCACATAGATATCTTCTAAGAATCCATTTAAAGTTGATTTTTTTGACTGAAATCTGCACCCCATTAGTTATAGATCAAGCTTTTTATCTCCAACTGAAGGATCTCATCTTATATGTTCTTCCCAGCTACACAAACTACATTCTTCTTCCTTTTCTCTGTTGCATCGATTTCTGATTTTTTTAGACCAACCCTGTGAGATGAAGAGGCTCTGTGGAGTTGCTCAGGAACAGTCCACATGTCTGTGTGTGCTTCGGGAAATCAGCAGGGCTTTGATACCAGCATATGTTTTCATGTAGGAATTGGAGTGCAGAGATATCCAGAGGGAACCTGAGCCTCCACCAGCAGACAGACAAAGGCCTGCATCTGGGGCAGAAAACATTTCCCCTGGCTGGGCTGGAGAAATATTTTACTCCTCAAACCGATCAGAGCACAGATTCATGGGGGAAGAAAAATTCAGAGTTAGAGAATAAGAAATCATTTCAACTCATTGAGGAGTTCATGTTAGCCTTCCTACCTAACATCATGTGGCCCCTTGAAGATGTCTGCTGACGTTTGGGTTGTTGCCTGATGCAATGGGTGACAGTTTGCAGAAGTCGGATTCTACGAGGACTTTTTGGGTGTGTCAATAACTTTTTTTTTACATAAAGATTTTTCCCATTTCCTTTTATTTTAAAAGTCACTTTTTTATATAAGCATTGGTCTTTTTAAATTCTGTGTAATATTGAAATTATTACACAGAATTATTACACAGAATTTTTTACCAAACTTTTTTACCAAAAAGTTTGGTAAAAACATTGTGGAAACATGGAGGAAAGCAGATGAAATGGCTATGCAGTTGCTAGTTGAAGTTGATTGTTTTATAAATAAAGGTTAAAATTATATTTTATTTTGTTCAGAGGCTGTTGTACTTCACCTGAATAAGACATTTGGTGTTGAAGTGTTTTCTTAAAATCCTCTTTTGTTGCGCTTAATATTCCGCAAATAAGTCCTGGAAAATGTTTACATTTTTTCTATCAAAATACTTTGAGCCACATGTCAAAACGAACATGAGGTCAAATCTGAAACTGAAGGGAAGCTTGGGAACAGCCAGATGTGTTTCTTGGATCTTTTTACCTTGGTACGTATTTAAGTTAGTCATACTTGGAGAAGTTTATGCAGATGCAAAGAAGAAGCTTATTGTTCAAAATTAATGCAGCAATGATTGGATTCTGTCCAAACAAAAGAACAGCCTTGTCAAAGTTAGATTGTCATTTTTCTGTGGACACGGTTCAAGACGAATAGAGAAAGTCTCAGTTCCCCAGAGAGGGAGGGCGAGACGAGTTCTTGGTACCTTGGTGTGTCTGTGCTGAGTCACACAGAAGGTTTTGGTTGGACACTTAAGTGTCTGTTGCCCAAGTTTCCCAGATACAAAACAGCCTGAATAATGAGTTTCAAAGGTCACATGTGGAAACCGTAGTGAAAGTCTACCTCCAAAAAAAAAATCACACCTGTATGTTTTATATACCCATCATTTGAATCTTATCACATGTCATCTTCATTGACATCTTATAATGAAGATGTCAATGCACCTAGAAAATGGCTGATGACTGAAATTGGACGATTTTCTTCTTGACTGATGCTAATCGGAGATTGGCCAGATGATTGATCAGATATTGCTGTCAGATTGCACTGACGACACTGTTTGATGAAGTTTGAGGAAGTTATTACGGAGTGAAGATGACTCAGACTTAGCTATTTTAGGTATCAGAGACTTTTTTAAAAATGAAGTTAGGTATACCTTGAAGAAGCTATGTTCTTTGCCTTTGCAGTCATGGCTTGACACTGGAACAGAGTTGGTGAAATAACATAAGTGTATCAGTCTGTTGCTGTTTTCATTTTTTTGGATTTGCATTGTTATTTTATTTCTTGATATGTTTGAAGTATCTCCTGCTTGTTCAGTCCAGTGCAGCTATTTTTTTTTTTATTTCAGTGAACATTAGCACAATACTTTAGGTATTAAAACCATCTTCTACAGCTAATGGTTAAGAACAGATTTTTTTTAAAACCCCATGTCAGCATGGTTGTCCTACCTGTAAATATCTGTCTGTGTTTACTCAATAAAAATTGCAGACCCTTACCGTAACTCTGGAATTTCCTAAATGCCGCCAGCTTTTGCAAATTTAATGTCGCATAACAGAATCAGGCTGAAGGTTTGAAAGGATAAAGATAAGCAAGTACTCTGTAATCCTTTCAGCCGTTCTGGTATCTGCTGAAGTCAACTTCAGGTAAATCGCTCCTACCTAAAAATGATGGGCATTAAAACAGAGCTGCTCACTATATTGAACTGCAGTCGTCACAGAGGACTGTTTAGACATGATTACCTTGAGGAAATGTCTCAAATGTTGTGCATTCACACTCTGCATATTTCGCCAGGTGGCTGGACTATAACTGCCCCTTGCTCCCCAAACCAGATTTGGTTTTATTGCTAAAACTGAAAGTGTGGTGGGGACATTATGTCATGGTAACTAAGGAAACACATCTGAAAAATGTGGGTTGGATGATAACCAGCAAGACCGAAATTGCAATTCTGAACAATAATATCACACTTACATATTTTCCTGATATTGTGTAGCTCTGGTAATTAATAAAAACTGCAAAAGTACAAAGTGAGTAAAATGAGTAGTGCCCATCAAAGCAGCTCTCCAGGAGCAGAAGTGATTCCCCCGTTAAAAAATAATTATATTTTTAAGTGACTTTTAACTAACTACTGCTTCTTCAGACTGCAGTTGTAACCTTGTTGATAACAGGGGAAAATTGGGAACTTTGAGACTTATTCCTATAGAAATGACTTCCACACTGAAGAGCGTTGTTGGGCCTGTTAGTAGGTACGGTGCACTCTGTGCTTGAGGAAAAGAAGATTTTTCTGAGCAACCAGTCAGCGGACATGGCTGGTCAATCTTAAAATCAACAGATTCTGTTCTACAGTCTGCTTCTCTATTCAACTAAAATTATCTGCCTCACTTATTTATTTCATGCTAAATTTGTGAGAGGAGAAGATTTGGAAGTGAGGTGTTTATCCTTTTTCCAATTGTGAGAAAACAAAGGTAATATAGACAGAATGCTAGCTTCTGGACTCGTGTGGACACAAAAGAATGACATTGCCTTGCCTGTATTTGTGCATTTGCTTTCAGCAGCATTGTCTTGAAAGGTTGACTGCCTCCTACAGTGATTGTTTCCTTAATGTGTCTCTTCCCTACCTTTCTGCCTACAGGCGACCAGTGCGTCAGAGAATCCTTCCAGTTTACCCAGCACACAACAGCCTCGGGGTCGCCACAGCTTTGTCAAGGAACACTTTCAGGCTCAGTACAGGTGAGTGTTGCTGAGATAAACAGGGAGATACATCTACATTAGCATCAGTATTGGCTGGTTTTAGTCATTTAACATTCTGGTTATGATCATGTATAACTGCTCCAAATTTAGCAAGCCAAACAGGCCATGTGGTGCTTGTTTGGGCATGTGGCTGTAATAATGATACAGTATAGGATTGGGTGTTCAGCAGAGGCAGAGAAGCAATTTCAGCTGTATGGTCTTCTTTTCTGGTGTTGAAAGGAAAAATGTATATCAATTATAGTTGGTTGTTGACCATAACAGCATCATTGACACAAGATATAAATATCAGCCCAAACATTCATGTCGGTGGATTCCTAATACATATGTTCAAACACTCCAGAACTTCTTGTAGACATGCTTCTTGTTTTTTTTGTTTGTTTTTTGCTTGTTATATTTTGAGAATAATATCAAACGGAATGTTGCTTTGCCTCTGCAGCCTGTAGGTGTTTCTGGCAAAAGAATGGAAAGTGAGAATAAGGAGGACTACTTTTAAAACTTGGATATCTCATGAATTATTCAGGGTGCTTGCTGTGTACTGTAGATAAGGTGTTAGGGTTGATTTTTTTATTTATTTATTTATTTTTAGTAAGCGCAGGGCAGTACATGCCATTAGAGAGTATATCTATTCAGACATAGTGGGAATGGATGAAAATAGGTCAGACAGACCTATGGAGGATCCATGGGATTTATCTACAGCTCCGGCTCGCCGTGCTTCACTTACAGTACAAAGTTAGCTACCTTCTTCTATGTAGAATTTAGTTACTTCATCCTGGAGGGTAAGAATCTCCGCTAACCGTTTTTTTAATGAGCTGCAAATTTTAAGTTCTAATTCACAGAAAGTTTAAGCAGTTTTAGAAAAGGGACGGAGGGGTTAGGTATTATGTATTTTCAAGGCACATATTGCCATTTTATAACACAATCAAGTAACTTATTAAAATGCTGTGTATATAAAAAATAACTTAAGATATGTGAGTTTTATGCCCTGAAATTGGGGTTCCGTTTCTTTAAGAAGCTACTGCTCTCTGATGCTCCGCCTTCAGCACATCATCACAACAATCTCCATTATGCTGCCTACAATCATTCCTGGCAGTGTTGGACTGAGAAGTAGTTTTTATGATGAGCCCAGACTTGCAGTTCCAGACATTTGCTAACTGCTGCTGCCACTAGTCTGGAGGAGCTGAGTGGAAATGGATGTGGGGCAGGAAAACTCTGAGGCGGAATCTGCAGCTTCAAGGAGGAGCTTTTTGGAAATAGGCAGTATTTTATGGGAGAAAGTGGTTAAGTACCCTGGAGACTCAAGGATTTCTCAAACAGGTATAGAAGAATAAAAAAACACTCCATGTATGTTTTTGACGACGTAACAACATTATAAGATGAAATAGAGCTCAAAAAAGTTGATTTTATATTATACTCCCCCCTTAATGTGTCCAATTATCTCCAGTTTAGTGCTACTTTCTGCTGTTTTTGTGGCTCAGCCTGTCTTCTAATGGATCTCACAAGAGTATACCGACTGGCGGGCACCACAGGTCACTAATGCTTTATGCAACAATGTATCTGCCCTGTAGGCTGTAAGACATGTTTTCATAGTACAGCTTCACATGGTCTATTTTACAAAGGAGTATGTGATGTAAGCCAAAGACACTTCTGCACCCCTATGCCATCATGGATACTGCACTATGCTCTTTGTAATATCCTGGATGTTTTTGATCCTCTCCAGCCTAGAACACAATGTTCAAAAGTTCACCTTAAATGACGTGGATCAAACAGACAAACCGTTTTAAACCTTGCTTGCATCAGTGTACAACACTGTTAACCCAGTAAAAGAGATGACATAGAAAGGATTTGAGTCTAAAGATGCACCCAAAAGTGGTTCTGAGGTCTGAGTATTCCAGTTTATCTGTAAGGCATATTTAAAAACTACAATTTTGACCAAAGTCCTATGCAGAAATAACAAAGTACAAAACGACAAAATAAACAACAATCCCTCACCTACAACTTCATGTCTCATGCTGTATTGACAACCAGTGAGGAAAGATATGTTTTTAAATAATATTTAAAACCATCAAGAGTTGGATTGATGTGTAGATTCAGTTTATTCCACACTAAACACTTGATTTCCTCTGTACTGAACAAATTTGTTTTTCAAACGTAAAACTTGAGTCAAATATATTTCTCAAATTTCTAACTAAACTAAAAGTTAGCACTGTGATTATGAGTTGGTCCAAGCAAACTGTAATCACTTTAATTATGATGGTTGAAATTAAGTTGAGGGTGCGGTTAGCATATAAATGGAAAAAACACAAATATTTTTTCTTAAATTTTGTCATGATTTGTATGTGGTGGTGAGGATGAACGCTGAGACCCAGATGATGATGAAGATTTAATAAGAAGCTCAAAACAGTCCAATGCAGGCAGCACAGCAGAGAGAATAGCACACAGCTAATTACCGGTAGCAACTGATAGAGGACTGAAAAATGAGAGCTGACGCCGTCACAGGACTTAACCGGTTCTACTGTGACGATGGACAGACTAACGTTGACAAAAACGAGGACCCAACAAGAGACAGAGACAACAGGTGAACTTAAATACACACGGGGGTAATCAGGTAACTAGACACACCTGGGAAGCAATCAACCGGGAAGACGCAGAAACAACAGAGACTCAGGACAGAAACTGAACACAGAAAAACCGTAAAATAAATACACAGAAACACGGATCAAAAGAAAACATGTAAAACAGTTATCAGCGAGCAGTCGATTCAAAACTCAAACTATGAATCTTTCTTTGATCACACACTTTGGTGGGGAAGTTTTTACTGAGGGCTGAAGACTATTTTTAGCATCACTGAGATATTTAAAAGTAAACCAGAGGAAGAAAAAAAGGCATAAAACACTAAACAAAAAAACATTTTTAAAAGCAGATTTTTTTTTCATAGAGCATATCCAAGATATTTGAAAGACAATGGAGTTTGGGAAGTTAAAATATCTTAGCACAATGCTACTTGTCATGTTTATGGATGGCGCTTGCAAAGCAGTCAATTAGCTGCTTTTATTTCCCTTGGTGCCAATTGGCTGTAACCCCCAAATGGCACCAAGAAAGACAATGGATAAGAAAAACCAGAGATAAGAAAGACGATGCTAAGACTGTTTCCACTGTGTGCATTAATACATATTAGAGTAAATGCCGTGTTTGAGCTATTAAAATAGAGGATCTCGCAGTAGGATCTGGTCCCTAATGCCCACTAACACCAGGTGTCCGCTGTACATCTGTTCAGATGGTTTTGAGCACAGTCAATCAGCCAATCAAAACATCAAAATCAGCGCATTGAGGCAAATGGATGTTACTAAGATGAATAGCTGACGTTGAGCATTAAAATGTGGAATAAAAGTGACACGCTTGCTGGCGCCAGATGGGCTGGTCTGGGTGTTTCAGAAACGTCTGGCCAGGAATTTCATCCACAACCTCTTCTCTGAGAATGATTTGAAAAAGAGAAAATATCCTTCGCGTAGCAGCTGTGTGGGCAAAAAGGCCTTCTTTCCTCAGGCAGAAAAACACATCAGGTGCTACTCCTGTCTGGTAAAAACAGAGCATGTGCTACAATTCACACAAGATCACTAAAATTGGACAATAATAGACAGGGAAGGTGTTGCCTGGTCCAGTGAGTCTCAATTTCAGCGAGGATCCATCCTGTCTTGTGCCAACACTTCAGGCTGGTGGAGGTGGTGTAATTCACAACCTATCTGAGTATTATTACTGACCATGTGTACAGCCAGCAGCTGCCCAGAGACCTGAACACATCAGATCAAAGTTGTCCCAAATTTATCTTCTTTAAGGTTTCCACCTTTTCCCTGTAATGAGATGGAGCATGCCTGAATTTGAAAGATCAAATATTAGTTTTCAAAGCTCCGATCGATGCATCTCTATGGAAGTAAACAGCATTTCCTGTTCAAAACACATTGATGGTGTTTCGGTGTTTTACAGAAGAGAAAATCTCTCCAGATAAATAGCAATGATGGTGCAGTTAGTCTGTCGCCCTGGAGAATACTTCCTGTCGTGTTTGGTCTATCTCACACATGTTGACTTTCAGCAGATTAACCTGTTAGCCAATCAATAAAAAGGTCAGATTCTGACACAACTATGATGTTTATGATAGCTGTGTTAGGTTAACCACCCTTTGTGTCCTGTGATTATCCATTTCCTTGTCTGCTTAATCATGGATCGAATATCTGGGGATGGCCCACATCCCTGTAGAGCGTAAATACCCATGATGCTCTCAGACTGCCTAATTGAAAAGACTCACAGTAAGCCTATTCTTTGGGGAGTTTACAGAGTGTTAAAGTAAGAGTTAAGATTATCTTGAGTGTCGTCTTTTTTTTCCCCCTTTGTGTTTTCTCCTTGGTTTTCCTCGCAATACTACACACATCTGAGTGCTTGAGATATAACTGGAATGTAGCAGCTGAGAATTCATTTGCTCATCCCAATAATAGTGAATTTTCATATAAATGTCTAGTCCACGCCTTCCACAAACTCTTATGAACAAAAATGTGTTGCTCTGTCTTTGTTCTATGTCTTGTCTCTGACACACACACCGCCTCTCTCATCTTTTTACCTCCACACTAGAAACAATTTTGGCTATATTTAGATGTACTGAAGGGCTCCTCTTCATGCTTTTACTATTTGTCTTTTAGAGCAAGCAAGGTAATGGTTCCTCCTTTCAGAAGAGTAGCAGTAATTGGATTCCATAGGCCATGCACTTACACCGATCTTTAATCACTGCTCAGTGAGGACCACAATTCACTTAATACCCTGGTTGAAATATTCACTTTTTAAAAAAATACACATTTAAAGCTAAAAGTATAAGAATGTTACAAAAAAGTTCAATATTTTACCTATTACACACATTCATTACAGATATAGTTGACATACTCCAAGCCTTTATTTCTTACAATTGTTATGTTTATGGCTTACGGATAATGAAAAGCCAAAATTCCTTCTCAGAAAATTAGCATATTGTGAAAAAAGGTAAAGATTAGAAACTCATCAAGTTACACCCTAATCAGCAAACTGACCAAACATATGTTAGGGTATCTTGAGCAGACGGGCTGTAGCCAAGTTTATAGAAAGTTGAGTGAAAGAAAAAACTGTGGTTGGAAAAGACACACCAGAAACAAGAAATTACAGGTAGATAAGTTCTGTTTAATTTTTTATTTGGTAGTCAGTTCTGGAGAAAGAAGGGAGAGACATGGGATCCATGTTGATTAAAGTATTGAATGAAGTTTCCACAGTTGGTGGTGATTTTTGGTGCCATGTTATCTGCTGGTCTTGGTAGATTGTGTTTTCTAAAACCCACAGTCAATGCAGCCGTCTTCCAGGAAAATTTAGAGGGCTTTGTGCTTCCTTGAGCTAAAAAGCCTTTAGCTTTTTGTGGAGACGCTGATTTCATTTTCCAGCAGGACTTAGCAACTTTACACAACCAAAGGTACCAAAAGGTGATTCAGTGATCATGTTGTTCTTGTGCTTGAGTGAATAGTGAAGATTATATATTATATATTCTCATTTGAAGATATATCATGCTGAAGATATATCAGTGAATATTTTTTAAATTTAAATAGTTCTTTCAATTGATCCAGGTAAATATTTTAATATGAAACAGACATTTGTGTTTTCACTTCACATTTTAACATGGATCAATATGAGATTCTCACTGGAACTCTCATAGTTATTATAATAAAAATATATATAAGTAAAATTATTTGTTTCCTTTTATCCAGTAAAAAAATGGTCCCAATCTCTCCTCCTGCTGCTAATAAAACATTAAGTAAAACTAGTGCTATTTTTGACTTGATACAAAGAGTGTATTGACAACCATTCTTTTGAAAGTCACAAAAATCTTTCATCCATTAATGACACTAGTTTTCCTTCAGTTAAATATATTCAAAAGAAAAAAACAAAACTGTGCTACACCTGCCAATTTTATAGTTGGTGTTTATGGGACTAGCTAAGTCCCATAAACAGGAGAAGGGATAAAAAAAAACAAAACAGTTTAGCTATGGAGTGTGCAAATGCTCTTAACGAAATTTTACTGTTATACTTACTACCACAATAGCAATTGAATTATTGTAGCGATGTGATGTTCTGCTCTTTAATGAATGAACCTGAGGGTCTAACAAGCTGATAATTAATCTACCAGCCAGCCACTTGCTTAAAGGGCAATACACGTGGGCAGAAATGTTTTTTAATTAAGAAACCCAACGTATCCAGCGGTGTGTGGTTGAGGGCTGGTGGTGTAAGGCGCATCATTTGTCCATCTTTTTTTAAAACCTGTTCTGTTCATTATGTTGATACTTTTGATGCAACAAACCACGGCAGGAGAGCAATCAAAGTCAGAGCACTTTAGCAGGTCATGTCAACGATAAATGGATCAGGTTAAATATTTTAATATGCTACTTGTAGCTTAAAGGACGTTGCTATAACTGCGCTCCTTTAGTTTCAATCCGTTTTCAGTCAGTTCACTTAAACTTCCTTGTAAGCAACCCAAGACTGTGTGCAAACAGGTGAGATATCATCCAACTTTTAGGAGTTTGGCACTTCACAGAATGAGGTTCTGTGAAGTTATCAGTGAAACAATCAAGCCCAAAATCATTCATTCCCCTGGCAGACTTAGATTTGAATTGATCTTTTAATTTTACCAACATGTTGACTGGAAGTATTAATGATTTGATTGGTCCAGCCAGTCTCCTGACTTTTATTTGGAAGAAAATTTGTGGTAAGAATTAAACATGAGGGAGATGACATCCTCCTACTACAGGTTGGAGAGCTATTACCAACAATGTCTTCACAGTCTCACTTCCAAAAGCTCGAACCAACCCTTTCAGCCCATCATCTCTCTCCACACATGATCACAGTGTAAGTTTTCTCCGTGAATCCTTTGTGTTGGTGTGTTTTCAGGCTCAGAGGAATAAGCTTCCCGGCGGCTCCCACTCGGTTAATGAGTAATGGATATTTTAAATGTTTGGGAATTTGTTTCCTGCTCTTGGTTTCATCCAGCCTCCTGAAGTGCACATATGCATATTCATATCCATTTTTCTTATCTCATTAGCCTGAGCTGGCTGCAGTGCCGAGTGTAAAGCTTCTTTTAAAGTTGTCTCTTCAACAGGGAGTTACTTTGCATCTAAATGCTAACAGAGCCATTCCTCCAATCTCAACATGATTGATCACACTGGATGCTGTTTTGCTGGCTGCATTTTTAAAGATTTTTGTTTATATCCGCCTTGCTCTCTTGCCTTCCCCTCTCCTTCTGCCTACAACACTTACTCAGTCTCCCTCTCTTCCTCCTCCTTCCCTCTTGATTCTTTTAATATCTCACAGAGACGCTCCTCAAAGGAGTTTGGTTGAGTTGGTTGATCTGAATAAATGTTTGTGATTAGAGCCGGGGACCGTCTTGTGGTTTGGGATGCTTATGTGGGAGTTTTGTGGTGCAGACGCTCCATTGTGCCCCTGTGTTTTTAAATGAGTCTTTGTCAAAACCTTCCTCCGTCTCCGTCTGTCACTCTCTTCTGTTTGCTGTATTTATTTTTAATGGCAGAGGAGACGGTGGAAAAAGCTCAAGCTCAATCTCTCTCTAGGCAAATCAGTCGAGGAAGTTTTTTTGTTTTTTCTACAATGCAGTTTATTTAGATGTAGATTTGATGGGAAGGTCTTACATAATGTTACATATACTTGAATAGTAAATGACAAATTGTTATGCTGTTCACACTCTTAGAAGTACACAAGCAAACAAAACAGTGGCAAAATGTAACCGACTGATAATGAGTATCTTAACGTAACTAAAAATCGTCAATATCTGATGAACAAAGGACGTTGGATGATTTTTTTTCCTAAGATGATCTGAAGACTATTACTGAGAGACATTTGTCTCTGGATATAGAGAGAAATCAAAAACCTTTGGCTGGTTTTACGCATGTTTGAAAAAAAAAAATAAGTCGGTGAGCTGTAATAGTAAATGTGAATGAGTATATAAGATGTTATCACTCTTTTAACTTGGGGCTATTTTTGAGAATATCCCACTTTTTTATAGCTAATCAGTTAAATTGATCCAAAGATTTGAAGAAATTATTCATTATTAATTTTTTGAAGGTAAAATAAAAATTGGGTAAGATCCATTTTAATATCAAAACTTTTTCAAGCAGACTCCTGGAACATGACCAAATTTGTTACAGCAGACCAGCGACAGTTTGCAGCTGGGATACTCATGCAGTCAGATTGATTATCTTTTTAAGGCCAGAGACAAACAACTATCTTAATTATCCAGCTTTCCAACTTGTCTTCTTGCTTGTGCTGCAAGTGCTCACAATAAAATCACCATAGCAACTTGTCATATGCTGTACCCCAGAATTTTAGAGACCTAACTAGGGTGAAACTTCCAGGTTTTCTGATTAATGAGGAAGTAAGGGTGTGTGGAACAATACACCCTTGCTTTTCCTCAGAGCACGATCTATCATTGTTGGTGTTATTTTTCTTCTCAACATGACTTTGGTATTGACAGTTGCTTATGATGTAACTGATTTGCAACTTTCTACCCGTCACGGGCTTTTACAATTCAGCTCTCCAAGCTTTCATCTTCTCGGATCGTTTCTTCTAAATGTGCAGCTGGACTTTGGTGACCCCTGAGGGAAACGTCTGGCTGTTCCAGTGTGTTCGGCTAAGTAGCATCCAAGAATGTTTCCAGACACTGACCTTCTTCATTTTGACTTTTGATGCTTTACCACCTGCAGAGGTTTCCTTAAAGCCCAGCTTCACAAAGCGCTTACCCTCCTGCTGACACACCAGCTTCCCTTGTTGAAGCAGACTTTGAAGTGGATGCTCGCCAGCGACTGCATGACATTATTCTGTGAAAATAGTCACTTTTCTTTTCTTTTTTATTATTTCTTTTTCATGTGAATAAGAAGGTCATTTTATTGTGGAATGGAGAAGAAGGTTTTTGGTGTAAAAGCACTTTCCACTTAAGCCGATGTAAGAAAAATAACCTCTCAACTGCACATATAAAAGCATTAAGAAAGCATTTTCTTACAACATATTCTTCCTTACACAAAATGGGATTATTGTACACTTAAGAGTGGACAAGACATAAGAAAATCCATTATGCTGTACTTTAAGTTTCACATGTTGAGGCAGAAATGCAGTACTCGCACATTAATATGTGAAGAGCCAAACTGATTAATCATTTTCAAAATCTGTGATCTTGGCCTTGTACAAACATACTCAAACTGAACGATGTGGAATGATGTCACTGCAAAATCCCCCTAAAATGTTACCTTACAAGTGTTAGCATGCATCTGTTTTATAAAACAAAGTTTTCAATGAGCCAACCATTGTATTTAGTCAAATACTTTTAATGACTGGCCATTTAGCGTTGCCTGTGATGGGACAAGAGTCGCTCTTTTGAAAGTGTATAGTTGTTTTTTGTCTTGTCTCTGAGGAAATAAATTTTAAACAAGAAATAAAGCTTTAAAATGGAGAGATTTTTCTTGGTTGTATTTCAACTGCAGCTCCTATTAGCAGATTAAAGTGCTGGAAAGTAAAAATCTGAACAAACAATCTGGCACCGATTGAGTTTTTGACTGTCTACTAATCTATATGTATGGACTAGTATGATATCGTAAAGGTATAAAAACCCTGAATACAAAATAAAACATTTTGATGATTGTACAGCATTAACACAACAAAATAGCAACAAACAGGACTTCATCTTTTCACACTTTGAGACTTTTCTTTTCTCCAGACCTTTTAGCAGAGTTGATTTCCCCTGACAAGACGCCTTTTCCCAGACTCCGAGAATGAGAACGGAGAGAGTCGTATGTTCTAAAAGCCAGAGACAGATGACTGACTGCCTGGATGATTGGAGAAAAGTAACTTACTGAGCCGTCTCCAAGCACTGACCGTTTTGGAACAACAGCGTCTGGTGAAGCACCAGAATTCGTCTGATTGTGTTTAGATGACAGGATTCCTAAAGGGACCGTTCTGATTTTTGGAAGTAAGATGATGTGAGGATTTCCTTTGATAGGCTGCAGGTTTTAATGAAGTGAGTTTGTAGAAAGAGACATTATTGTAGTTTAATGGTGCCTTTAACAGGGAGGATTTTAACCTTTGTTGAGGTTTAGAGTATTGTCAATATTAATTGGCTCAGACTCTTATAATTTTTTGTTTGTTTGCTTAGGTTCCTCATGTCTAAAATCTGCTCTGTCAGGGACTCGATCTGATTGATCATTAGCCTTTTTCAACAAGGAAGGTCTTTGTTTTTTTACAAACAAACTTTTTGTTATTATAAAATTACTTTTTGTTTTTAGAGATGCACAGAAGGTCATTAAGTTTTATGTCTCATTTAAAAATGTGATATTACAACTTATTGCCTTTAAATAATTTAGCTTTGTTTTTCTTTCATATCTAGATTATGGGTTGTTGGCAAGATGTGGTGAATTTTATGTCAGTGGCCCCTTTAAACATATATAAGTTCTTTTCTTACCAAGTGTAAGGTAGTTCTTACACTTGCCAAGCTTGAAACATGGCTGAATAAAAAAATAAAAAAAATCCATTACTTTACTTTTGTTTCCTCATATTTTTTGTTAAATCCTAATTAAGAAGGATGACTCCACTTCCCCTGGTTGTGTGAAACAGCTAAGTTTAGAGCAGTTTGGAAAGGTTTGTTGGAATCAGCACGACCCTGCATAATGTTTCAGGATGCTTGTGATGAAGACACTTTTAGTAGTGGTAGTTGGGTGTCATCCAGAACCAGCGCAATCATTGAAACAAACAAAAACGAGACTGAAAATAAAGCAGTTTGCAATGTGTGTCCAGAAATTGAAATTCTTTCAGTGAACCACTACAGGAAAAATACAACAACTTGTGTCAGTACGTTTGTTCTTATAGACTTCAGTTTGTTTTTTGGTAGCTACAGCATACTCACGTAGTCATTTTGTTTTCTTCAATGAAATTACTTCTAAAAACAAAATTAAGTTCACGTTTAGTGGTCTGATTTTTGCTAAAACCTCATATTGAAAAAGAGTCTTTGAAATTCAAAAGATTGGAGATGAATAAGACCTTCATCCACCCTGAGATAAAAGTTAATTAGAAGCAAAAGTTCTAACCATTTACTTCAGTTGTTTCCACTCAGTTGAAGAAAATTGAGACCATTTACGAAATACTGAAGGTTAGCTATGGTTTGTGTTAAGCATTAGGAAAATACACCCTGTTTTTACCATCACATTTTACCTTCAAAATGTTTTTTTGACTGTAAACGTGTTGATTACATTTCAACAGCAAAATTCACAAATGTTGGCTGACAATAAAAATAATTTGTTCTATGATTAATATATCTGTCATGATGGTATTGTCATGATCCGTGTTTCTGTATATTTATTTTTAAGGGTTTTCTGTGTTCAGTTTCTGTCCTGTGAGTCTCTGTTGTCTCTGTGTCTTCCCCATTGATTGCTTCCCAGGTGTGTCTCGTTCCCTGATTACCCTCCCTGTGTATTTAAACCCACCTGTTGTCTTTGTCTCTTGTTGGGTCCTTGTCTATGATAGTTTGTCTGCTGGCACAGTTGAACTGTTAAGTCCTGTGTCGGCATTAGCTCGTCGCGTCAGTCTTTGTTTAATTCAGTTGCTACCGGTGCTGAGCCTTTGTGTTTCCGCTCTGCCGTGCTGCCTGAGATCTGGACTGTTTTTGAGCTACGCTCTTCATTAAATTAATAATTTTCTTCTACAACCTGAGTCTCTGCGTCTCTCCTCACCACCACCAACCACTCCACATGACGGGTATAATACTTATTTAAGCTTCATAATATTGTTTAATGTAAATAAGAGGAATTTTGCACTTTTGATGTAATAAGAATATTATCATAGCTATGCAGATGACAGACAGATCTACATTACAGTCATCCAGTGAGTATGAAACCATTCAAATGTTGAACAGATGATCAGAACAAATCAATTCATGGATGTGCCTCCACTTTCTTTAACTGAGCAGAAACAAAACCAAAGTCATTATTTTTGCACCTTAGGAGAAAGATCAAAAGTCAGCGCACATATTCAGTTATAAGCACTAGAAACTACTGGCTGAAATGTGTGTAGAAATGGACTTGAACCTTCAGGGTCACAAAAAGACAATTGCAAAATTGGCCTCCTAACACCTGACAAGACTTTTCAGGTTTAAAGGACTAATGTCCCAACAAGATCTTAAGAATCTTGTCACTGCGGTTCTTTCTCAAATTGAAAACTGCAACAGTCTGCAACTGATCCAGAACGCTGCTGCTCACTTTCTCACTAAAACTTGGAAGACAGAGCACATCATCCCAGTTCTGAGATCCTTACACTGGCTCCCTGTATCTCACTGAATAAATTTTTAAATACTTTTGTTAGTTTATAAGTTACTGAGTGGTTTAGCACCAAAATATATTAAATATTTGTTGTTCAACCTATCAGCTCACACAGTTCTTCTGGTTTAAGGCTATTCTGCACCCCAGAGTCAGAACCAAACATGCAGATGCAGCAGACAGTTTCTGTGCTCCAGTACTCTGGAACAAACCTAAAGAAGTCTTAAAAACTGCTAGAAACACAGAGTTCCTTTATATGAAGGCAAAAACCTATTTGTTTAGGGCTGATTGTAATAAATAACTGCTGGAACAAAGATTAAATATAGACTGGATTGCAGTGTTCTCTTTAATTTAACACTATAATGTGGTGATTCTTTTTTTAATTGGTCATTGTATTATGTTTTTATCAACATTTAACCCTGAAAATCATGCTAGGCTTCTTACCAGCTTTTGTTCTCTAACCAGAGACAAATGTAAGATTTTGGACTCTTCAGGTCTTTATTTGTTGTGATTGATGGAAAAAATTGATAAAATGCAGCGATGACCCATTGTATTTTTAATAATCATGTGTTAAACCAACCCAGCATGTCAGTTTATTTTTTATCTAAAATCTTTCTGATTCTGTTGAACCAACTGAGCAACCCTTTAAAGCCTGTTTGTTTTTTTTAGAAGTTCCTTATTTGAGAACTGAAAAAGCTGGAATACAGAATGGAAATGTTTTTTTTTAACAGACTCTGCCTTATTTCAATTTCTAAAAGAGAGAAATAACTTAATATAAATAGAGATAAGCCCAAAACTATTCATACCCCTTGTTTTTAATTTCAGTTGCAAAATCAAAAGTGGCTAAAGTGGAAACATGCAGATCAGATCTTGGTTAAAAGCAAATATTGGTAAAAGCTGATTGGTGCAGTGCTTTTTTTTTTTTTTTTTCTTTTGTCAAGATCCCAAATGGTTTTCCTTCTGCCTCGGACAGTTTGCATTTCTTCCTCAGAAACCTTTCGGCTTCCTTCTGCCGTGAGAACAGTGTCAGGATGTAGAGTCCTTCTGATAGCAACCCACAGGATGGGTTCCTATCCTCCTGTCAGTCTTCTGCTCTTATCATCTCCCCTTCTGTCAGCTTTAAAACCCTGATGCACCCTATCTCGGCCTTTTCTCTGTCACTGTTACCTTTGAGTTTTTGTCAGCTCAACTGTCCTGCTGCCAACCATCTCTTCATTTTTCTTGTGTCCTTCCACCTTATTGCCTCACAACTTCTGTCTTTGCTCTCAATGGTTTCCTCTGCCTTTCTAGAGCAGTCATTTCAGACCTTTGTTTTTGTAGTCAGGGTTTTTGTTTCTTCCTATTTTCACTTTTCGTTTTCATTTTCTCTCCATTTAAGTATTTCCTTTGCTTTTTTGTTGTGGTTTTCCAAGCAGACTGCATACTTCCTTCATCCTGTTCTCACTGGAAGCACTTAGAATTTGGTAAAGTGATGCTGTTTGAATTGCTGTCACTGCGACAGTGTTTGTACATTTTTCAAAGCCTACTGGACTACTCATGGCTTAAATCTTCAGAGAATTTCCAGCCCTTTTTGCATCAGTGGTAGAAGCTGACAGAAATGTGGCTAAAGGATATTTATGCCAAATGAAAAACATGTAATTTTTCTGTCTCTTGTCTCTTTGCAGGTCTTCCCTGACGTGCCCTCACTGCCTTAAGCAAAGCAACACCTTTGACCCATTTTTATGCATCTCTCTACCGCTTCCCCTGCGACAGACCAGGTAATGAATAACGTGCAACACAAAGGGTATCATTGCAATTACAATGAGCCTGGCTGTCAAACACATACAGTGGGCATTATACACCTCCAGTAGAAGGTCATTGTCATACTAAGTGAAAAACTGTTGTAGCCAAATATCCCTGACCAATCTCTGTGTGTTGTCCCCATTTTTTACTGCACTGGAAGTCAGATGCTGCAGCAAGACGGTACAACTTTGACACATGAAGACATTTTAACCAGAAAACAATGTAACAATGAAAATAGACGTTTAAAATACAGACATTATATACTGACAACAGATCCAAGTTATGAGGCACAAAGGTCACCCAACAAACTGAACTTATAGATTTTTCAAAGTATTTATGAAGGATGTTTTTGACACTATGGTTACTTTTGGCTTGTTTCTGCTGTTGCTTTTAATTCTAAAATTGCTTGTCTGATCCCCGACTTCCTTAGGTTATAATTCAAGGTACGAAATTGAACTGAACTTACCATTGGCCCTCCAATTATAGATGTTTTTTTTTTTTTTTACCTCAATTTTGACAAGTTATTTGCAAATATGCATCTGCCACTAACTGGCAAACTTTTAAAAAATCAATGTATATGTTTAAAATCATAGCAGTTAAGTGCATCAAAATTACATTTCATTAGTAATGCATGTTCTGCATTATTTTTTTCCACTATGTGTTCCAAATCAAGCCAACATTTAGCTTGTTACATTAGAGAACTAAGCACCCACAACATCCACATAGGCATTTTAAAGCTTTACACGTCATTTAAATATGAAATAACTTTGTGACGTCTGCACCAGTTCTATAATTATACATTCCCCCTCCTACTATAGTCACACAATAAATAGCTAAGTAGTCAACTAATAAATAACAATGTCACATGGATTTCTTACATTCCGTTCCTTAATTTAAGTGCAGCAAGTCCTCCAGGAAATCTTCCTATCTCCAAGCATGCAGATGCCTCCACTCTGAATCTTCTCTGCATGGCTTCCTCTGACTTGACTCCAAACTCTGTTCTGCAGCTGCAGTTCCCTGACAGTGTGGGCTCTGGCCACTTTAATTTATTCCAGCACAGGAGGGAATTCTTTTTGGTTCAGTTTGGGCGTTATTGGCAACACGTTGACCAGAAGCGCACACTGCACTGTCCTGCTGCAGCGGTATCCCTGCTGAATGCCTGATAAGTCTGAGGCCCCCTGAGAGGACGCAGAGCTGGGCTGCCAGCGTGGCATCAAGGCTGGGTGCTGCAGATAATGCCAGTATGCAAGGAGGAAAAAACAGAAGAGAGTCAAATCATTTCGAATTTGCTCTGATCATATAACATATTTACTCCTAATTGCTCTAAATTCTGAAAAATCTACTTTTTTATTATATTGGATTGCTCTTGTGTTTTCTATTGGTAAATATTTTAAGAACAGAGCAAAAAGTGTTGTGTATATTTAGTGCAGGTTAACAAAACTGAATAATTGTCAAACATTAGTTTTGAAGGTGTGTTTGCTTCGTGCTGCTCAGCACAGAAGGCAGAATTTCCCCTTATCTCCACAAGTGTAGTACAATGTACAGGAAACACTAAAACAAACTCTGAAGGGTCATTTGTCCTTCCTGCAGGATAAAGTAACATCTGGAAACCCAAATTACAACAGAATACCCAGCAAATACACCTCCCACAACAGCTAGTCTACAGTGGTGTTTTGCCTGTCCCTTCTGGGCCACTGTAGTAGAATGGTATAGGAGTTTTGAATAGATGATGCCTATGTGAAGATGATCAGTAAATATGATCAGCAAATGACCTGCTTGGTCATTGCTAAAAAGCTGGCTGTTCAGAATGACTCTTAAGTCATTTCCATTGAAGGTTTAGTGGAAGGAAAAACTGTGGAACAAACAGTTACACTCGCATATAGTAATTCATGAAATGATCAAAAATAAACAAATGACTTGTTTCAGTCTCCATGTCAGGAATTTATATAAAACTTGAGTTTTTACTTTGAGTTATCATAATTTACTGAGAGCAGTACTAACATATATATGAGTATAGATCAGGTTAAGCAATAATTTCCACATATTTTCAGCCACAATGTCTGTAAATACTGAGATTAATGATACTCACACAACAGTAAAACTTGTCTTGCACATTCCTTAAGTGGAGTTTACTCTGTTGTGCAGATATTTCCTCAGACAAATGGTTGGATGGTCTGAGTTACCAACGGAGTTGCTAGAAAAATACCATCATCACTGCAGAAATGCATCTCTTCCAGTAATAAGCATTAAATAGCTTAGTAACGGTTACATCTGGGCATGTTCTAGCTGTGGCATGCTTTCTGAAGCTATAATTTAATTACTTGCTGTTGCAACAATTCAGGGTATTAGTTGTGTGGGCTGATGAGGAAAATGTGTCAGCAGAGTTAGAGCATCTAAAATCCTCATTTATAAGATGACATCCCTATTTACTGTTCCACCCGTCTTGAAGTTACACATCCAAACAAAACAGCGGCTCAGATCCTGCTCCCCCCCTCCGGCTGTCTGCCCTGTCAGCCCTGTGACTGCTAACACGGTGCTCACCTGAATAATGCATGATGGGAAACGGGAAGTGGAGGCGGTGTCAGCGATTACACAGTCTTCATCGTCAATGAAATGGCATAATAATTTTGTTGCTTTCCTATCTGCTTCTTATTACTCTCCAAACTTGTTTTCTTTGTTTTATTCACCTTCCTTCTTTCTGTCCTTTTTTTTTTGTGCCGAGTAGAGCGTCCTCACTTCATTCTCGTCTTTGGAGGTGTTGGTGATGGCTGTAAAAACGACACGTCTCTGCTCACAGAAGCTTCGTTTTGGACGATTACTGATTTAGATGTACTTGTCTAGTCGAGCATATTGTGGAAATGCTTGAAAAGGAGAAAGTGTCCAAAATATACACAAAGTATCCACAGCTCTTGAGCTTTCTCATTATTTGTCAAGTTGCAACACAGACCTGTAGATGTTCTGTGATAGACAAAAGCAAAGTAGTGCATGTTTATGACACGGATGGAAAAAGATGTATGGTTTTCCAAGTAGTAAACTGAAATGTTTAATTCATTTGGGTCAATACTTGGTGGAACCATAAATGGTGTTGACCCAAGGATATGTCTCTATCCTTTTAGACGTCAGCGGAGAGAAATTTTTTTACTTTTTCTTTCTTGTAAAAGAGAACATATTGGATGTGGAGTCCCTGTGAACATCAGTTTTTATGTTCCGTTTGCCTTTTTCTTTATGTTTCAACTTTGGGTCATTTGGTCAGCACATGAAAATGCTCTGATCGTAGTAATTGTAGATTTGGGGTCACTGGCGGAGCTCCCTCTCAAGGCTTTTGCAGCTTCGAACAGTTAGAATTTCCCTTTATTTAGCTCCATCCAGCTTCACATCAGCAATAACTGGATTATTTTTTGAAGAAAACTATAAACGGACTGCTGTCACCAACATTTTTTGGATGGTGTGTTCCTGGTGTTAATTCTTTCACCTTGTAGCCACATGGAACTTTGCATAAAGGACAAATTGTTGCATTTTTGGGACCAAGGTATTTAAATTTATATTTACTGTGTTCCCATATGCTCCTTGGTATTCACAATGCTATTTGTTCGCTGAAGTCCTTCAATGAACTTCTGAGGCCTTCACAGAACAGCTGAATTTATACTAAATTATTTACCATTTATAAATTAGGTGACTTTATGAGGGAACTGGTTGTGCTAGATCTTATTTAAGGGTTTCAGATGAGGGAGAAATTACCTCCAATCAACTCCACACTTTCAGGTTTTGACTTCAGAGTGATTTTATGGATATTTTCTTCTTCTCATTTTATAATTCCTCACTTTGTCTATCTTATAAAACCTCTATAAAATACACAGAAGTTGGAAGCTGTAATGTGGCATCTTTTACAAAACATTTCCTAGAATAGGAATGGTTTTGTAAAACATTACAAAGCAAACCGAAAAGCTTAGAAAATGATTAAACCTCTTCTGTTTTTTTCACCACATTTAGATGGTTCCTATTTGAAAAAAAAAATATTTTTCTATAGAGGAAATCAGTCATGTTTCATTAAATGTTGAATTTCTTTAAGGAGCAGGACTCGGTTGAGCCTGAACATCTCATGAACAAACATGATTTTTTTTTTTTTCTTTGCTGCCGCTGGCTTCACTGGATCCCAGACACATTAATCTCTGTTTGGCATTGTGACAGGTCATAGTTACTGTGAATGTGCCTTGCTTGACAATATTTATGAAATACCTGTATCTGTTTCTACATACAAATATGTAACCTGCTCAGTGTGACAATCCTTGGTATGAAGGTTTAGTTATTCCACAAACTGTGTGAGCTCAACAGTTTTCCGTGCCTCGTCATTTATCTTACTCACCACCCATACTTTCACCTTACACCTTTATATTCACAAGGATACACACATTTGCTATCTGTGTGATCTCTTTGTGTTTGTGTCCCACAGGCCGCTGTGTGTGACGCTGGTGTTCAGCACAAAGGGTCAGAGGTACCTGCAGGTTGGGCTTGCTGTGCCTCTTTTTGGTTCTGTATCGTCCCTGAGAGCCATGGTAGCAGCAGAAGGCAACATCGCTCCCGATCAGGTACACACATACCGACGTTGCACCGGTCAGAAAAATGCCTAAAGAAAGTATGAGTTGTTTGTGTTCATCGGCTTCTGACTTGTGGTCCTGCAGATGATGCAGCACCACACGGTGCTGCATCATGGTGTCAGTTTTGTCATTTTTGTTTAGTGAGCTGGTTGCAAAATGACCCCTGTGGGTCAAAGCAAAACTCCCAGTGATGTATGGTCTTCGTTGTGTCCAGGTACAGGTGGAGTTTATTTGGAAAAACAACATAAATGTTACATTTCAGACCTGGAGCGTTCTTCCTTCATTTGTTCAGGCACCAGGATAATTCAAGTTCAGAGCAAAACTATCCATCCATTATCTTGTCTCTCCCTCCATTCCTTTGTCCACACATCATCCATTCATCTGTCCATCCATCATTTGCCCATCCGTTTGTCCATTTATCAGTCCATTACTCCGCATAAATCAGGGATTTGAACCAGCAACCCAGCAGTTACAGGACAAATCTCCTCCTTCCTGAGGGTTTCATATTTAATGCCTTATCTTAATGGAAATACTTGTGCTAGACTTATTTTAAGTTTTGCATGCATATTTTAAAAATGGGAAAATAAGTAATGACAACCATGGAAACTTTTGAAATGTTTTTACGTGGAAAGCATTGAGGAGCTTTGTAAGGCACTGTTTGCACTCCCTAAGCAGTTGATGCTGTTATTTAAAAGGCTTGCTTAGCATTATACCACACCAAAACATTGTTTGCTTTTTAAACTATGAGCCAATAAAGCTAATGCTCTGCATAATCCATTCATAAGAAAAAAAATATTACTTCAAGTTGAGTTTCTTTTTTATAAAATAAATAAGAACCTTGAGGTTTCTGCTATAAGAACGGTTTCAGGAACATTTAATGTTTACGTTTAATGTCCTCCCGTCTGTGGTACAGGTCATCCTGTCCGAACTTTACTCCACCGGTTTCCAGCGTTCCTTCTCAGACGACGACGACTTGACCGCCATCGCCGATAGCGACGTCGTCTACGCCTTCCAGGCTCCTCCAAACAGCAGTCGTGGAGGCTCTGCTCCTCACTCAGGTAACCCTGGCAACATTCTTTATAAACCCATTTATTTGTGCACTGATCTAGCAAATTTATTCATCCATCGTTTTTAATTTTTTCGTCTTTCCTTCGTACCTCTGATTAACTTTCAGTCTCAATTAATGATGATTACGTCTATAGATGCTTTTTTATTTTTACTCTCATTGAGCCCATTTCTGTGATTACTCTGTTTGTTTTCGAAAAGCACACAATTTACTTTGGAGATGAAAGAGCTCTCATTCTGTTTGGTCATGCACTGCTGCATCCTAACAGATTAAACTCAATTCAATTTAATGTCTGAATGGGGGGCATCATACAAAATATGAAGTTTGCTGGAGTCACATCTCACATGAAAGCCTCTGCTGATGAAATTTATGTAGCTGCTGTTTAAATTTCTGAAGTCTCTGCTCTGTCCCAGAACTTTATTTCCTAAAACTCTGAGAGCGCGCCTCCTCTTCTTCTTCCTCCTCCGTCTTCATACAAAACCAGACAACCACTCCTCCCATAAAGCACATTCTTCATAATACACAGGTTTTTTATTTTTATTTTATTGTGTACACATTTTCCGAATGAGATTCAGACTGCAAAAACAAAAAAGCCGGTTGTTAAAATAATGAATATTTAAAGAAGCTTAAACAAGCAGTAGAAATTTTTTTGATGGCAGAATTAAGCCCCTTCTTCTTCTTTTCCTTTCTTCTTTTGGAGAGCTGATTTGTAAAAATAAATGTACTGGTCTATTTTTTTTATTTTTTTTTTAGTTTTCCTGTATTCTGTTAATTAGTTTAATTCATATTTTAAACTATGAGATGAGAGTTTTGCTGCTGATTTCTGATCTCAGGTTTTTCTTAAACTTCTGAGTTTGAAGACATTGATAAGTAAATCTCTGACATTGTCTCATTTAGCAGATCAGATTATTTTGGTTGTTCTAACTGACCTAAAACTGAAATTTCATCCAAGTTAACTTCAGACAGTGGAGAAAAAAAAAAGGTGTCCGTCTTTCTATTCTGTGCATATAAGCGTCTAGTTTCAGCTGTATGACTTTGCAAAAATCTTTTTTTTTTTTTTTTTTTTGAAGCCTCTCACACAGTTTATTTGACCTAACTGATTCTGAACATTTTTGACATTGAATCCCTCCTTCATTAACAGCTTTCCCTGCACAACCTGTTGGATATGAAGAGCCGACAGATCAGGAATTATTATTTTTTTTTTTTAGTTTCCAAACCAGTCACCAGTCAATTTCTTGGTGAATGTTGAATTTCCTTACTGAAGTTTTTTTTAAATCATAAAATAAGCTTACCTAAATTCAATAGTGGGACAAAGATCATGCCTCTAGCCCCATCTGTTGAGAAATAGCTTGAATTTGTATGTACTGCCTTCCAGGCTTTTATTCTTCAACTTCAACCTTGCTCATACCGAAAGCAGGGAGACGTCTGCAGCCTGCTTCATCAAAACCATTTCATCTTCATTCTGTAGACGCCTACATACATACATACATCATATCTGAAAGCTAAACAAGCATTTCTTTAACAGATCGGTGACCGTGTCAGAAAGAGACTTCAGGGGTGCTGTGTAATTACAGTCACTGAGATGTTAGCGGTGCGCTCTGTGGTCAATTTGTTGTTGCCATTTAACTCTACACCCACGGTTCTCTGAAGCCGTAAAGAAAGCGCAGCTCCCGCTGAGCAAGAATAATTAACTGTAATTCAATTCTCTGGACATAAAAACTAAAAGCTCTTAACTTTCTCAGTGGGTGGCATTTCTATTTTGGCTTTACACTCTGCGACGTCTTCACAGTTATAAGAGGACTGGCCTACCGCTGTCGCAGAGAAACGATGGTGTGCTGCCAGTTACTCTGCCGTCTATAAACAGACTTATATTGATTCCTTTGAGTTTTCTGTCAATATCATGAAACTTTACACTTCTTGTAAACTTAGGTCAAGTGTAGGGGTAAGAGGTTGTTATCCTAGAGCCGTCCAGATTGTCTTTTTCGAACTTCTCCCTAGAAGGCCTCTACAAAGAAACTGTGCTTAGATTTATGGATGAAATGGGAGACACATCCGCGGTCACTTAGTAAGTCATGTCGGTAATAAATCCGCTTGAATTATAGTGTAGATGGTCATAAATGTTCGGCCTTTAAGGGCAGACCTTACATGCACATTTAAGCAGAAAATCTCTGCTTAGCAGAAAACATCAAAGTGTTTTCTGCTAAGCCAGTTATCGCAAATGTTTGATTGGCAGTTGTTGTTGAGGATGGCACATCCAGTTATTAGGTTCAGGGGGCCATTTTCATTTCCACACGGAGTCAAGCTGGTTTGGATTGCTTCTGTCGTTTAATAAATCATTTGGAAACACCTTTTTGTATTCACTGACATTCTGATTTTTCTGTGTTACAATTAGATGACCTGAAAGTTTAGTGAAATCAGCCTCAGATTTAGGACTAATAAACAATTTAGGCAGATGAGTAGAGAAGCTGCAGTTAGACCAGAATCTGATGATTTTAAGTCTAACCAACCATGATGTATTCTTATGATTATAGACAGACAGAAAAGAAATAAAGCAAAACACATCAACTCACCCTCGGATGCATTCCCTACTCCTTCAGATTTTACTTCTCTTTCACTCCTAAGACAAATATCCCATCGGATAACCTTAGTTTCAAACACTGCTTTGAAACTATGTTTTTTAATATTTATTTTGAAGTATTGCATTACAAAAGATTGATTGAAACAGCAAATTTTGAAATAATACCCTAAATTTTGCTGCTTGAAGTGGCGTTTGACTTTTTCAGAAGAGTTGATGCGCTAAAACAGAGATGGAAACGGATGTGCTGAATAAATTCCAACATTTACCTCACATGACTGATGAGCTGTTTCTGTTGTGTTCATGGATTAGAATTGCACTGAATTGAAAAACAATGTTTAGACAACTTGTTTCTTGTTGGTAAATCAACTTCATGAACTTCAGTTTCTGAGTTAAAACCAAAACAATTTCCTTGTCGACTTAAATTGCATTTTCAAGGCAGCAGGTGGACTTTCATTTTCAAATTAAACCCACTCCAAATGTTTTTCAGTGCACTCTTCAGTCATTTCTACATGAAATTGACAGAACGTCCTTTTCATGTAGAAAAGGACGTTCTACATAGAAACTCTACATAGAAACTCTTTCCAGATTTAAGTTACAGCCTTACTGTAAAAACGTGCACTTGTCGTTGCTTTAGTATCAATCATACTGATGGATATCCATCGTCTGTTTCATCGGAGAGGATGTTACCGCTGATAAATGTCAAACAATTACCAGCCAATTAGAGTTATTCACTCGCTTGAAAGGTTTTCCCATCTTTTCATTCATTCCATCCGTCCACCTATCAATCAGTTCCTCTCTCCATTCATCCATCTACCTTTTTTACAATTGGTCTTTTTTATTTGCAGATGTCGTATCTGAAGCCCGACCCAAATGAAAATATTGGCAGTAATAAACCGCATTTGTGCATTAAAATTGAATGCTTAAAAAGTCTGAACTATGAAAAAAATAGTGAAAAAGTTTCAAGGTTATATCACTCTACTGAATATTTGGAGTTGAGTAAACTACTTCTCACAACAAAGTGAAAACATCAAATGTATTTTATAATTTCTTTGTCAGTGTTTCTGTATTTTGTCACAGACGTTTGAGGCTTGACTGGGAGAACTACGGTGCCGCTGTTGATCATTTGGTTTGTGTTTAGAGCTTGTGTGAGAAAGTCCAGCCACACGCTAACAGTGATTGATGACCACGGAGAGAGACTACAGGCGTAACACAGTCATGGATAGCTGACACATGAGGGCCTCCTTAGACTGTTTTCCTCCAAAAACAGGACATTTATCTCGCATGTGAACTGTGATCAGTCGCTCTAATGAAACTTGTTTTTATTTCATTTATTTAAGGCGAGGATTTTGCACCTGCAGTCTCTGTGCTGAAAAGGAAAATATGGGAAAATGTTTCTGTCCATTTGTTTGTATAATTAGCTACATTTATTTTTACATCTGTCAATCATTATCTCCATTTATCGTCTGTTTTTCAATATGAATTTGGTTGATTGATTCCTGAACACCAGAATTAATTGTGGAAAAATGGTGAATATCCTGTCTAGTTGGATGAGGTGTGTAGTGAAGGGGTTAGAAATATAAAACCGCTGAAAGTGCAAACTCGTCACTGGTGTATTTACCTTTTGAGTTTTCCACAGATAATCCACTTACACAAAGATATAGATAGTACTTTAATCCACTGAAACAGAGGTAACTGCTTAACAGTTGCTTTAGAAGCTGTCTAAGTTTGAAATTATTCAGTGTTTTTTTTTATTACACATTTGATACTAGGGGTGCACCAATTGCAGTTTTCTCGGGCGTGACCTGCCAATTTTGATTTTGGCTGATGCATATTTTTATTTTTCTTTGTCTGAAATGTTGCTAAATGTAGCAAGAATGTTGCTGGGTTGGCAACATTGAATATTTACTGCGAACATGCAGGCAGTCAAACTGTCTGTCAATCGTTTCTCACACCAGAGCAGTAGAGGACAGTGGCTGATTTGTAGACATTTGCCAAAATATATAAGATCGGCTTCACACGCGTCGCTGGATAATGCTGAACATTTAGTCCTGTGAAAGATTAGAAACTTGTGCTACAAGTTTCTTCTAAGATAAAACCTACAGTCAAACTCAACTGTGCCCAGAAACACACTCTGCCATCTTCAAATTGGAAACCCAGATATGTGTGTTTTATGACTGAATATGAGCTCTAAGAGCAGGAAGTGACACAGAGCACAGCAGATAATAATTTTCTTCTTTTGTGTGGAATAAATCTTCCTGACTCTTGGTCTGTTCTGTTTCTTCCATGAAATGTTTCACTTGTCAAATTGCAGCCCCGGTGGCTAAAAGAGGTTTTTTATTAAAGGCTTCTCCGCAGAAATGTCAATGTATTAATACCGTTTTATGAAGGAGAACGGCAGTTTCAACAATGTGAACAGGGGACATTAGTGCTAAGATGTTCTCTGGATAAAATATATTAAACAAGGAACAATGCTCCTATTTTTCAGTCAAATCACACAAATTCATCTATAAATGTCATATTTCCAGTTAAATTGATCCAGATTTTGTCTCAGTATACCCAGAGTAAACAATGGTGACAAGACTAATGAACAGTCCTCCAATAACAGAACGTCCTGTAACCTCGACATCTTGTAGTATAATTGTGCATTAGCGATGCCGGACAAAGTTGATTGTGTGCAGTGAATTCCTTTGTTGTCTGAAGTGGCTGTGCTTGTCACTAAATGTTTGGCTGATGCTGAATGAATGTCACTGTCTGGTGCGGTAATGAGGTTTTGTGTTTCGGGAAAACGATAGCCGGCAGTCGTGTGATTTAAAAAAACAAAAACAAAAAAACACTGAAAAATCAATTAGGTGAGTAAGCACCAGACTCTCATCCGATTTCATCCTCAACAACTGAGGCAATTTGCGTATATTATAAATGGAGCGATACGGCTGCAAGAGAAAATGACTCCAACTACTCCAAGGAGGATTAAGTGTGGTCTGCTACAATCACCTGCAGCCTACCCTTTCTTCTTGAAATGAAAAAGAAAAATCCATGTAGATGCAGACAAGTCTTTAAATGACTGTACATGATAGACACGGATTCTACAGAGCCTACCTTTTACTCTTTAGTTGTATTTTATGAGTTGTTTTATTTCCTTTTACAACAAATGTTTAACATCTTGGAGGGAACACAGATAAATCAACAACTATCAACTGAACTTTTCCTAAAAGGACAGCATGAATAATTAATGAGCTTTCCTACTTGGATGAATCTAATGAAGAGGTAAGCACGAGTGTCTTCGCCAGCATATTTTTGCAATTTTTGCAACTTATACATAAACTACCTCACTGGTTTTTTGAATGCTAGGTTAATATTTAAGGCATGATGCAACTAAGTGCAAAATTCCCAGGGCAATTCAAATAACTACAGCTTTGTTGCTCTCATGTGTTGTTTTCATTTAATACATGGATGCAGTGCAGATGTCGTAGCAGCCGGTGATGCAACGTTGCGCCGCCTTATTGTGGATCAAACGGGGGAGCGGGAGATGAGCTGGATGCAGTTGAGGGATAGGTGAACATCAAGAAATTGGATTAAGTAGAGAGGAGAGATTATGTTTGAATCAGGTGTGTTTAATTGCTGCTGTGCACAATCTGCTGTTGGCAAAAAATAAAAAAGGTTGTGGTGTGCTTCCTGCTTCCAGGCCATCACGTTGTCCTGGAGTAAGCCATGCTGAGATGTGATTTTGCTCAAGTGTTTTCGCACTACGTGCAGAGGTCTTCCATTTGAGCTGCATTTAGAGGGTTTGTTTTCACCTTGTGCACCTGTTAACGTTTGTGATGACAAACAGAAGAGTTTGAAATTGATGATACAGACTTTCCCCGTGGTACCTCTGTAACCTTCTGAACATTAGTGCATCATAAAGACCTTTCAGAAACCAATCATGCTCTTAATTTAGTTTGGAGGGTCCCTTAGGTCATGTAGTGATTTCTGGACTGTGGAGCATCTGGAACATAAGCTGCAAAGGAAAAAGAACATACTATATAAGCCACACTTCTCTTTAAGCTGCAGGTGTCCACATTGTGCATACCTTAATTTTTTTGACCCACACGATCACATCCACAACACGCACCATGAGTGTGTCACACAAAACCAGCACAATTATGCACCTGTAACAGGTGCAATTATGCACCTGTTACAAATTAAACAAAATAATTACAAAGGAAAAACAAAGCAGTAAACTCTCCTCCTGCCACTTTTTTTTTTAGTGTTTTATAATTTTTATTTTTTATTTTTTCCCCTTAACAATAAAAATGTGCAAAGGGGTTTTATATAAAACGTTCTGCACATTTCCGTGTGCTTCTGTCAAAGTGTCCACACATGCATCATAAACAAAGATTTAATTGATTGCTTTGCTTTGTTTTATTTGGGAGGTGATTCTTTTTTCCATAAGCTAAAAGTGGCTGTGTGGTGAAGTTAACTAAGAACAAGTAAACAAGATTTTTTAAACTGTTAAATCTCGTTAAAACCTCTGCCAATGTTGTGACTTCATCTCCTCTAGATGTCGCAGACACCTCTCCTGAGCCTGGGAATTGGCAGGAGGAGAGTTTACTGCTTTGTTTGTCCTTTGTAATTATTTTGTTTAATTTGTAACAGGTGCATAATTGTGCTGGTTTTGTGTGACACACTCATGGTGCGTGTTGTGGATGTGATCGTGTGGGTCCGGGGCGGTGACGGTGTTGGTTTCGTTCTGCAGGTGTTCCAGCCTCGCTCGCGCTTCCTCAGTCTCTCCATCATTGTCGCGCTCAATCTCACCTTTGTCTCGCTCTTGAGTTTGTTTGGTCCTGTTTGTCACCCAGGAGTCTAACCTTTTGAAGCGTGTTGATTTAAAAAAAAAAAAAAAAAAAAAAAACTTTGTACGTATGTGTTAATTTAAAGAATGTGAAAAATGTCCAGAGATTAATGAGATATGAATCACATTACAAAATGTTTTGTTCTGGTAGTTATTCCGTCTGGTCTTTAATCACCTGAACGCTTTAGACATAACTGTGTGCCGATTCTTCACTGATGGTCAATAAATGTCAGGCCTTTGGAGCATTTAGAGTTTAAGATGGTAAGCAAAGTGAAGGAATGGAGAATGGTGATGGTGTAAAGAGAGGATGAATGCCAGAAGGGGCGCAGTATCTTCGTTTGCTTTGCGTTGTTTAATTAATCTTGTCATACACTCTAAGTTCAGTCTGCAGAATAATTAAAATTTTCTTCAAAATCTTCCCTCCTTTCCTCTCATGTATTTCTCCCCTTTAGTTCAGCTTTGTCCACTTAAGGCCCAGTGTTTATCTTTTAATTAGAGATCAGAGATTGCAGCTCATGGAGATGCTACCAGCTATCATGGGGAGGAGGGAAACAAGAAACTAATCTCACGTCAAGTGATCACTGAATTCATCAACCGTATTGATGATGTTCTCGTTAGTAGCAATTGAAGTGAACCTGAGCACCTCTGAGATTTATTTATTTCTTAAATTTAAAGACTTCTGCCTTCATGTCTTTTCCTCGACGTTCCCAGGTTAGTCTTTTTTAGCTCGTTTCTGTTCCCACTGCTCCGACACCTCTGCTTTCCTGCAGTTCTCATCTGTCCATCTCATGAAGGAGGGGTGAGAAAACTAGTGTGAGATTGAGTCTGGCAGGAGGTTTCTTACATCATCCCCTGAGACCTGTGGCTGGAATGACGCGGCCTATCAAGCATGACAAACTCTGTTTTTGGTTTTCAAATACTTGCCTGAGAAGTAAGAAATTACTGAGTTGACTGCAGTAACAATTTAAGTTAATTTGAAATTCAAACATTAACTTTTTGTACTGGTGAACTTTGAAATCGGAGTACCGTCTGTCAGGACAATGGTAAAAAGTCACATCTAGGGTGAAACGATGAGGCTTTGAATTGAAATACTGTCGCTTCTCTGAAATATAGTATTAATGGAAAAGTTTGAAACAAAAACTGAAGCTGAAATTTTAAATGTTAAGATAAATGTATCAGAAATTCCCTACTGAATGAAAATAAAAATTATTTCCATTTTTTTATTTAATTTTTGATTTTCAGTAAACTTCCAGTGAGACAATGGGTCTTTTCAGAAGAAAAAATAGAATAAAATAAAATATGAAAGGATCTAAAGAGATTATTTAGCTGCATTGTATTTGTTTTGCTCTTGTAATTTTATTTTGAAGGAATGACAAGTTGGTGCTAGAAGGCTACTTGGGTACGTTAGCTGGCCCACAGTTTGTTTTACAGACTGACTCATTAGCTGACTGGTTTAAATTGTGTTAACTATGTGCAGTGTGTTATGAAGTGGTGAAAAACTTTATTTCACTTCTAAAAATGAATATAGGTGTACCACAAGGCTTCATTCTTTTTCAGTTTATCAATAAACTATTAGTCACATTTGTTTGTTCTTGTTTTTGGAAGTAATAGGACTAACCCTTTAATTTTAATATGAAGCCAGTTATAGGATTTTATTTGTGTAGCTGGAGATGCCTCTGCCTGTGGCCCTGCACTTTTCGCTGAACCTTACCTTCATTAGACAACCGACGCTCTCTTTCAGCATGAATTTCTTTTCTTTTCATGTTGTCAATAGTAGATTTTTTTAGACAAATATTTGTGCTTTCAAAAGCTGTGTGCTCACTTTGGTTGAGCCTTTGCAATTCAGCCTAACAGCTCTTAATGCTTGTTTACCTCTGTGTATTCAGCTTCCGTGTTTATATGCTAAACTGTTTTCTTGAGAAAAATGGCAGTGATTAATTGCATGTTAGGGATCAAACAAGCACTGTCTAATTAAGTCCTTTCGATAGTGTCAAAGTTTACGTTTCCTTGGAGACGAGAGGTTGTGCCTTCTGTATCCCCTCCAGCTATTACCCAGCTATTAATCACAGCGGTACGTCTTTTAGTTTGCGTGGAAGTGTGCGCGATACGAGATCCAATTCCTTTTACAGCTCCTCAGGGTAAACAAGAACAAAAGGGCAACTCTACCTTAATAGACATTTTTCTAAAATATTTTCTGGACCATTGTGCCAACACGTCACGTTAGACAGCCGTGTTTGTGAAGCAGTTTCGCATTTTGGCCCCTCGAGCTGTTTTTATTTACCTGGTCATGTTTATTCCACCGTCCATCTTAGCTTGGCATGCTTTCAAAAAGAGCATATCTTTATTGATTCTCATGTTATCGAGAAGCTGCACAGTTGAAAATGAAAGCACAGAGGTAAGCAGCTTGTTTCTAGCTTTTAGACGAATGAATTGATTGGCAACATTAACCTTACAAAAGAAAACAATGTTGAAGCACCTCATTACTGCAGAAGATGCAGCCAGATTTATTGACATAATCTCTACTGATTTAGAAATAAAGCTCTTTTTAATACCTAAGGTGGATGAAGTCATCGGCCTGTTGAAGTGTGACAGTGTAAGAATTGCTCACCAGTTTTCCCTCATTGCTCAAAATGAGATGTGCTTCAAAAGAGAGTAGGACTAAACCAAAATATGCACTTCCTTAATTACTGTCCACAAAATGAAACCTGCCAGTAAAATCAAGCGAGTTACACAACACTGACTCATAAATATGTGGAAAAATTAACACCCTAATATTCTGCTATTCCAAAAGAAATGTTTACATATCTACATCTAATCTATTTTTTGTTCTTCTGGAAAAGAATGCATTTTAACTGCATAAAAATGTAAATAAGAGGTAAAATGCCAACTCTGCTATTCTTAGTGTTACACCCTTTGGCTTAAATAACTTTAGTGGCTGAAACTGCAGTAAAGATAACATTAATGCCCTACATAGATAAGCCAAAAAATATAGATTTTTTGGCTTATCAGATCTAAGATTGTTTCTATTCAACCAGGAAGTTTGTTTCTGACAGGAAATGCAACAGGTATCTTCCAAGAGATGATATAAACAATGTATATATATATATATATATAAAAATATAAAAAATTCCCTTCTCACCCTCCGTGGGTGGTCTCTTTCATCCTCTGAGCTCGGGTCCTCTACCAGAGGCCTGGGAGCTTGAGGGTTCTGCGCAGTATGTATATATATATATATATGTATTTATTTACATTTAGAAAATAGGATGTCAAAATTGTTTAAACCGTTCTGAGTAATCAATAAATTACACATTGGCATTACAGCAATCCAATTTTTGCTGAACATCTTTTTACGTCTTGTATTTTGATGATATTTTAAGTTGGAAGGTATCCTTGCCATTTACCTCCTTTCACAAATTTTGTATCTGATTTGAATTGGAACATCCCAAAATGGCAAATGTAATATTACTTTTAGTCCAATGAAGAATCTACCAGGGGTATGAATAATTTTGGACTTGATTGTATGTGCTTAAGAGCTGGAGATAGGCACCAGCACCCCTCCCGACCCCACTGAGGGACAAGGGTGTTCAGAAAATGGATGGATGTATGTATGTGCTTAAGCCCTAATGTGCTGCTCCAGCATGAGGTTAACTCGGGTTAGAAGGCTGCAAAAAGTGATTTATTGTTATGGCTTTCCAAGAACATTTCTGATCTGTTTTTGTTCTGAAGTGCTATGCTAACACGAGCATGCTAAGTCTTATATGTTGATACTGCTCGTTAATTTGGATCATGACATATTTCAGTGCAGCTCCAGCGAAGTGTGTGCACACAAAAGCTCACAGAAATTATTCCCTTTCTTTTTATCCTTTAGGATCTTTTGTTTTTATTATAATTTGTAATGGTGAGTGTTTTAGCTCCTCTTTGTGCAGCTTTCTCCCACAGCCTGGGGATTTGGGCACAGAGACTCTTCACTGTCATTAATGTACAGATAAATACTCAAATCATATAAACACATCCTGACCTACAAATGTTAAAGTATAAGTTTCTGATTAACACAGGAAAACTTTAATACTTCTAATAAATTCTGTGTCTGTCGTGTTCTGTGAAGCAGCAACTGTACAAAAAAAGTATTTGATGCAGTCAAATCTGCCTTATTTCCAAACAATCACATATTGGTTGAAGTTGATGTAGCTGTGTAACTTTTTTTCCAAATCTGACCTACGCATCCGCTCTTTTGTCTCGTTTGCTCTCCTCAGGGTATCACCACAGCCTCCCATCATCTCCATACTCCTCTACCACAGGGCCCAATGGTCAGAAGTTACCTGCATCAGGACGACTCTCCTCAGAGTACCTGAATCAGAGCAGCTCCTCCAAGGTTCTCCTGCTCATGTGCAACACAACTGGGTCTGGACAGCAAGCTGCCAGGTAAGCTAGACAAAAAATGGGATAATGGAGGGCTTATTTATTAATCCATACTTTACTGGATAAACGTCTCAAGTTTAACATTTTGCCTTCAAGACGTCAGGTGGGAACATTTTCTCATTTTCTGAGCTTCACACAGCTATTTGCTTTAAGTCTTTGTTCTTTTTGTAAATCTTTTGTAATTACACGAGGAAGCGGTGTTGTTTTAGCAGTCTTAGCAGCATTCCGACAGTGATTGTGTGATATCTGGGAAATTACTGCGAGCCGAGCAGTTTCCATGATATCACTGTCCTTAATTTACAGCAAAATCTCTGTGCGTATCAATAATGTGCAACCTACCACTAACAGATGGAGAGCCAGATGTATTTGTCTCCAGTTTCTCGCACCATCTCCTCCTCTGGGGCGTAATGTTATTGCTTTCAAATGTGCGAACATGAATGCAATATTCACGCGTGGATAGTGTTTTAGACGAGAGCAGATTGCAGATGCTTCCAAAAGCGGGATAATGTCAGGATCTGACATTTGAAATCTCATCTGCTCACAAACCACCAGCAAGGCTCAGTTATGCTCCAGTTGTAAATATTCAAGTTTGTCATCAGTTTAGGCAACGTGCCTCTGAAAAATAGCCAGGAAAAAAAAAAAAATCTGTTGCATTAGCGTAATTGAAAAGCTTTCTAAGAATTTGCAGAAACACTTTAATAAACAACCTTAACTGGTGCTCTCCTGGAAAAAAAAAAAAAAAAATTCTCTTTAGCTTCCAAATAAACCTCTAGCTTGTTGGACTCCAAATCATCCTAAAAATAATTGATAATTGTACTTTATACGTTAAGTTTCTGCAGGAATAATTTGTTTTGCTTACTCTGGTTTGTGTTAGGGAGCTGAGTCTATCAAACAGAATTAGCAAGATGTTTCTGCTTTTAACTCATAAAAGCAGTCAAGAGATCCGCCAAACAGCTGCTCCTTACATTCCCACCATCTCAGCTCCATAACTGTCCCGTCAACACATAATGCATTCCACTCCTGAGCTGGTGCAGATAGAACATCAATCAATGTTTTGCACTTCAAATATCTAAGGTAGCCAGAGCTGCACTGTCAGGGGATGAAATGCTCTTTTATTAAGACTTGATGACACATTAGCTGGTTTCTTATCTTTTATTATATACATCGTGCGCACACTTTCACTTGAGGTTGATTCACAGAACGTTGTTTTTTTTTTTTTATATATATATATATAAGAATCTCAATAGAATCTGACATAATGCTTGGATAGGCCGTACTTGGAAAACCTTTTCTTTACAGATTCAGCTTTCAAAATGGAGAACAATTTAAAAAAATGTATATTGTTGGTAATTTCTGAGTGAAATTAAAATATATATTCTTAAAAATAAACATTTATTTTTTTAATAAGTAAAAATAAAAAGAAATGACAAAATCCTCCTTTATTCTTCTCAGATTTGGGCCTCCTTTCCTCATGCTTGAAGACAGGAATATCTCATGGGAGCAGCTGCAGCAGAGCATCCTCAGCCAGCAGTATTATCTCATGGTGAATGGATCCCAGGCTCAGGTATTTACAGCACCCTCACCAACCCGTAACACGCCACCCCGCTCTCCTCATTGTCCCACAGTCACCGACTTCTGACAGCCAAACTGATTGAAAATGCAATGTAAAATTAAACCCACAAGTTGGACCTCTTATATTTAGAATATACAGCTCTGGGGAAAAAAATTAAGAGACCACTGCACCATGAAAACCTCCTGCTTATTCCACCAAATATTGATTTGTGGAGCCTTCCTGAGTGAAAACATTAGTATTGTTGTTTTCTTTGCGTTATTTGACAGCACTGCAGCACTGTAACTTTTTGATTATTTTAACCATTTCTCATTTTCTGCAAATAAATAAACTTTTGCTTGGAATTTTTGGAGACATGTTGTCAGTAGTTCATAGAATAAAATAATATTTTTACTCAAACATAAACCTATAAAAAGTAAAATCAGAAAAACTGGTCATTTTAAGTGGCACTGTTAATTAAAATATGAACAATATTTTGGACTAACGCAAATTTAGCTAATGAATAGTAAAATGTTTTAAGTTTTTTACACCAAAAATTAAATGTATTTTTATTTAAAATGAAATCACATTAGTTGGACACTAAATGCTTGCGTAAAGCACAGTTGTGCTGCTAAAATCCTGTCCAAACACAAGTTTGCACACACAGGTCCTACCAGCAGCACTAAGGTTTTGTTAGTTCAATGTTTGCTCTTAACGTCGTTGCAGCAATTTAGGGAAACAAGACGATTTCCTTTGGTTTCTTGTACAAACTGAACTGCACTCCACTCATTCTTCTGTGCATCCTCTGATCTTACCATGTAAGATCAGATCGGCTGCTGTTTCACGTGAAAGTCTTCCTCTACCTTTCTGTCTGATTAATGTTTTGGAAATTGTCACGGAAATTGGAAGCTAAAGCAACTTTTGCTTCGTATGAAAACATTAATTTTTTTGCTTTATGAGCCACAAATTGCTGCTCTATGTTTGTTCAATAGAAAGCTTCACATTAGCAGCCTCTTGCACAGATTTTTGCAAAGAAAGTTCACTTGTAGGTTGAGAAGCAGAGTTGAAATCGATAAGAATGACTTACCATCATTGGGGGCAATAGAAATGAAGATAGAAACGAAGTTGGGATTCTGTTCTGAGCAGTAGTTGCATATCGACTGAGGAACTCAACTGTTTAATCAAAATTAGGTCCCTTTTTTAGAAAGCAATTAAACTGCAAATATATCTTAGTTGTTCAAATTCAGTCAACCAATCCATTAAGTCATCCACTGAACAGCACAAAACAAGACTCAATGACAGAATAAACTGGTTTGTATTTGCAAAGACTCAAGTGCTGTTTTCAGCGGAGGACATTCTTATTCAAATGTACTGTTCATTTAGGTCTTTTTACATATTATTGTCATTATTTCTAGTTTATCATTTAGTTTTCTCTCTATTTTACACTTCATTTGATAACACTTTATTTGAAGGGGTGTGCATAAGACTGACATGACACTGTCTTAAAAGAGACGTTATAACGCCAGTCATGAACGTGAAGGATTCTTTATGAATGTTTACATCTGTTGTCATGAAATGTCATTTGGTAAATAATGACACTTTTGCTGCAAAGTTGACACTTTTAATGGACTTTTAATACAAATTTGAATCAAACTTTGCTCTAAAAGGGTCCTTATTGATCACATAATGCACTTTTAATGGATGATTAATGGAACCTGGAGTGCAACTTTGCATTATTAGTGTCCTTATTTACCGAATGAAACTTCATGACAACAGTTGTAAACATTCATAAACACTCCTTCATGTTCATCAGTGTTATGTCATGTTTATGACCGTGTCGTGTCAGTCTCATGCAATCTGATTGGATTATTTTAATCCAATCAGATTTTATTGTAAAAGCCCTCTGTGAAGCACTTTTTTGTACATAAAAGATGCTATATGGATAAAATGTATTTATTAACAGAGAAGATTTGGCAATTTTTCCATGGGTAAAACTTACATGCTTGACTCCTCTGCTCAATCTACAAATGCCTTTACAGAGTAAAACAGCTATAAAGAGGTTTATTAACCATACTGCCAGGAAAAAGCTTTGGTGCAATAAAGAAGTAATCAACCAGACTCAAGTAGCATTACTTTTTCTTCTTAGTTCAGTTTCTTTATAAAGAATACCTGTAATTGTATTGATTTTGTTTTTTTCTTTTTCAGTTAACTTTTCTGGCTTTTCCCCTCTCCTAACATTGTGTTGTGGTGCCACCTACTGGAATATGTGAAGATATCTTCAAATAAATTAAATGACAAATATTAACAAAAAGACAAATAATATAAGCAAAAACATGAAATTGATAAACTAAAATCTTATGTTTATACAAAACCTAACACAGAAAACACCCTAAAATGTTCCTATCTTTAATGTTTTGACCATCAACAGCCAGGAAGTATTGGCAATGTAGTTTACATTGGCGCTTACGTTTTCCATCAAATGTTTTTTGGCGCCATCATGTGGTTGGTTTAGCACATTACAGCCCCAAATTTTGATATACCTTCAAGCTGTGCTGCATTTTCTATGCACCATGTAATCCATGGTTACTGCTCTGAATTAGAAGTTTAAAAGTTTTTTGCTTTGATGTGAAACAAGTTAAAATACCTCAGCGTGGAGGAAGTACTCAATACTTGGGAGGGTTTCATTAATATCTCCAAAACTCTTGAAGGCCTCATGTTGTTCCTAATTTGAATCATGACGCTCCCTGAAGGCCAAAGAAGAATCATTGATTCACCTGAAAGTGATTAGAAAATACCAGTGAGATGATTAGTGAGGATTAGTGTTTAGGGTAGAGCTCAGTGGGTTTATTTTCCCATGAAGTCTTCCTGGGATTAGGATAAGCCGTGTTAAACGGTTACAAATTAATATCGATCTACAGTTTTCACTTAAACATCGGCTCTTATTCTGATGCTCATAACAGGTTTTTCATATGTACTAAATGAATAAGTTAACAAGGGAAACACCACAGGAAAATGTGTGCATATCATGTTTCTGTAGCCAACTTTGATTTATTAAAATCAGGGAAATAAATGCAGCTATAACTCAAGTCAGAAAATCGACTTAAACAGTTTTAAATTTCTTTATTAAGTCACATGAATAAAATGCTTCAAAAACACTGAGGGAGAATACAGTTGTACGCTGAAAGTGCTGTTCAGAGCCGCCTGCTGTGTCCTTCCTGCCAGGATCACCAAGAGGAATGGGAGTGTGCTAAAAACAAGGTGCTCTAAATAGACGTATCTTTCACAGTCACATTCATAAATGTGGTATCAGAAAATAAATCATATTCACTGAGAAAAAGTAGGTTGAACTCCTGGCTCATTGAAGAAACACTTCCCTGAATACTTGTGCACAATTAGTCATTAGTGTGAAGTGCCATTTCTGCACTTGGCCTGTAGAGCTCAGCAGACGGGGCCGTCTCCTTCAGAGTCGCAAAGCCAACTCTGTTCAACTCCTGTTCACAGATTAATTTGCTTCTCTTTATGGTTGACCACAGTTTCTGTTCGCCATTTGTAAGATTGAGAACGTTAGCCTGATTCACCGATGAAAAGCACTTTCCATCTGTGAATACATTTTCCCAATTTACATAAATCTGCGGTATCCAAGATGCAGTTAGGGGCCATTCGTGGCCCGTGGGATAATTTTGTCTGGCCTCTTTACTAGAGGTGAGTGGGCTTTCTTAAAGCTGGGTGCTGAGTATTGCAAAGTTTGTATCCTTCCGACTATTGCACCTTTAGGTGACAAGTTCACACACCCACACACACACACACACACACAATTACCCCGAACACACATGCACTCAAACACCCATGAAAATAATTCAGATGGTTTAAGGTCAACCAAACACATGTTCCTATTCCATCAATGTGGCCCGTCTATTTTTATGCCAGTCCACTTTAATAAGGTCAGTCAGGCAATCAAGATTCCACCTTGAGATATTTTTTGTAGATCAAATCCGCCCAAGCACAGGCAGACAGCTTCTGCACAATGTATGCCTAAAACGCAGAGAGAACAAAAAAAGTGTGAAAAAAATGTTTCAATAAGTAAAAAGTAATCATAAAAATATATATATATTTTTAGAGGGATCTTTATAACTAATTATAAATGAGCATTTTTATAAACAGGAATACAGATTAATCCTCATGATCAGGATGTCTATATACAGAATTACATCTATTAGATCAGCTTCTTCAGCAGCAGATCGCACCAACTCCAGTCAGCTGAGAACGGGACAGTTAGCCTACATTTTACACAGATTCACCGTCACTGAACAGCAACAGATTGGGTAAAATGTTACCTGTGTCTTTTTACCATGAGTCTGTTGGTTGAGTAAGATTTGACATAAACAACATGAAAGCATGACTGTCCTGTCCTGTATGAACGGTTCTAACTGGTGTTTCAATCAATTAATTAATCAATCAAGTTTACCTGCGTAGCACATTCCAGCAACAAGGTGGTTCAAAGTGCTTTACATCATAAGAACACAAAAATATGAAGTCATGTAAGATACCACACAGTCAACAATTGGTCAGTGTTTCATTTGTTATGGTTCAAAAGCAAATTTAAACAATCTTCTGACTGTTTCAGCAGGATCATGAACCATGTTACAAATCACAAATGATCTCAACGTGGTTTGCTGAAAAGAGCTTTGGGGTGTATAGCAAACAACCTTGTGACACGACCATGTCAGTATGGGCTGAAGCATCTTGGGAATGTTTCTGTCACCATGTTGGATCAGTGCCGTAGAAAGTCAGGGCAGCTTAGAAAGCAGAACAGAGTCCAAACTGGCATGAGAAATGTTTAGAGAATACAGTTGGCAGTGGCGATATTCGTTCTTCCTTTCATTTACACAATATCAAAGAGTTTGGGCACATCCTGTCCCGGAGTGGTTCAGGAAGAACGTCCACCGTAAGATCAAATATAAATGAAGATGGCCATATACCTGTAAATGTTTGTATTTAAAAAAAAAAAAGGTAAGCTCTTTCGTGTGTACCCTTTGCTTTACCGTGATCCAGCTCCCAGTTTCAATTAGCAGTTCAAGATCTTGGTGTACTTTCAGAAATAGACTGAAAGCTTTTCTTTTTGATAACTCCCTGGAACCTTCACTGAAGGACAATCCATTGAGTTATGCTGCTTTAGGTCTAAGCAATATAATAATGCCTCTCCTGCATTATATAGCAGAAAAAACTGAAATGATAGTATAAGTACCCACTTTTTATGCAAAATGCTATGAATCAGTATCCTTGTTCGAATATGATTTTATGGAGCTTATTTACCAGAAAGTGCAGATCATTTTTTTCCCATTAGATTTAATAAATGAGCAAAGAGCCAGTGATGAATAAAGAAAAGGGAAATTATCCATGCCCCAAGGTTGATCTTTTGTACCACTGCTGACTCCTTACAAGCCTTTCTGGTTTTCTTTTTTTTTTTTGCTGATGTGATTTTAATAGAAACATATTTTAATCTTGCTCTTTTTGATCTAAGGTAAAGATTGTGTGTCTGTCATGTCATCATTTAATCAGATTTTGATCTATTTTTTCTTTTTGTCCCACAGCTTTCTGTCAGATACATTCACAGATTCTCCAATCACAACTACACACCAGTCTAAAATGTTTATCTGCTAACAACTCAAAGGCAGGAGTGGTATATTTCAGCTATCCATTTAGCATTTAGCCTTCCATGGGAAATATCCTGCCATACAGTATCTCCAAGGCTTTAAGAGCCTCAGAATCATTCAAGTTTTCATGGGATTATTCAAGAAACCCGATCAGCCCATTGTTCAAACCCACACAATCAGGGAGGAAAATAAAAACCTTCGACAGAAACATGCCAGCAGTGTTTCTCTTCTGTTACTCGGAAGTTGTTCCACGCTTCTAAGTAACCGTGGCACACGTCTCCTTAAGGAAATAATAACAGACGGTACATACCTCTGTCAGGTTGGACTGTTCCAGAGAAAAACAAAGGGCTAAGCTAGCCCAACCGGTCTTACGACCACGCAAGCTGAAAAATAAACATTTCTGGGAAAAATGTGGCACACGTCCCAATCTTCAGTTCAGATGTAGAACTAGCTAAACTCAAATAATTAGAAACGCAGCAAAAGCTCATCCAGAAGGTTCTGTCCGTTCTGTCCTCTCGGGGATTCCGGGGATTCCAGCAATTTTAATGTGAAGTTTAATTTTGCTTCCCTCTAAATTCCCAGGTTTTGCCTCAAGATGATGCTGATGAAACGCTGCAACTTCCTCTAAATTATATGACGACAATTCCTCCTTTAGTTTATTAGAGTTGTTGTGCGAAGCCACAATTTCATTGCGGCCTAAAATGCATTGATTACTGCCAACAAATCACAGTTTAAAGGATCTGCTTCGTTACTCATAAAGCATCGTCTGAGTTGGTGCTGCATCTGCAGTGATGCGAGTGCTTTATGTGTCGTAGTAAAGCAAAGCTCTCGATTTACCAGATGATTTACATACCTACCCTCTTCAGAAGATGAAAGATGGGTGGATGGTTTGCTGTTTTTGCTGCTCATTTCAGCTTTTTTTGGTGGTTTGTTTTGTTTTTGTATTATGATTATTCTAGCCACTGTATTTAGATTTATATAGATATTGTATTGACCTGTTGCCTATTAAATGTATGCGAATGTTGCATGAGATTCATGTGGTATTTGTAAGGTCATGTAAGTGATACACATCGATAAACAGCGGGAATATTATTAAGTTTACACTTCTTCCCATTTCCTCGAATATGTAAAAGAAAAGTTTAGACATTAGAAAAAGTTTAGACAAAGAAAAGAAAAGACATTATGCTACATCTTCTAAGTATTCTTATATATATTAAAAATAATAATCAACATAAACAATATTTGCATTATCACCATTACCAGTCGGACGGTCTTTATCTGGCCTCGATGTCCAAACCAGACGTGTGTTTTTACTGTTTGAGGTGCTAAATTTCACAGAAAGTGTAATGATGGAAAAGAAGAATGGGGAAAATGTGGGTTAACCATAATCGATATTATAATCACACTATTCAGCAATCATATCTCAATACACATTTGCAAATATCAGTAATCTTTAGAAATGAAGCAGGATTTTAGTCTTGTGGTCATCTGAAAACTTTTTTTTTTTACCATCATTTCCCATGGAAACAAAGTCCACAAGGCTGCAATAACGTTTTGAGCTAAACTTTTTTTCAGTTTATTTTAAGCATTTCATTTCGAACAGACTGAGACACTTCAATAATCTTTGTTTTTCCTGAAGAAACTTGACTTTGTCTATTTACATTTTCCTTCCAGATTGCCAACGGTCTACTTCTCAGCATCGTGTTGTATTGTTAACTGATGCTAGTAAATGAAGTTAGTTCTCCCTCACTGACGATTATAATACTGCAGACTAATTACCGTAATGTGAACCCGATCGAGAGTTAAACTGATGGCCACAGTAATTATGTGTGAAAGCTTCAAAGGTGTTAGACTCGTGGGCGTGTTTGATTCAGGAAACTGTTCTTAGCACGAAATGTTATAGATTTTAGAGAGAAGAGGCGTGGAGCAAATCAGCAACTTCTCGTCATGAAAGCTGCAGTGTTGAGATCAGGTAGTCAGGTAGGGGGTAGATCTGATGAAAAGCCCTGTGGAGTGCGACTCCCCGCTGAAAATCCACCATGAGGACTTCAAAGCCTCCTCTCATGTGAAGCAAACTGGTTAGACTGAAAAATAACAGCCCCACGGCGCCAAAAAAATCTTTTAGTGATGGCTTGACTTTAAACACAATCATCCATCAGTTTAAAAAAAAAAAAAAAAAAGGTGTCACGTACAAAACCAAGCAAAAGTATCCAAACTTGTTGACAGTGTATCCTGTTGTTGTTACAACATTGAATGTATTTTGGAGATTTATTATCTATAGATCATCATCAAGTTCTACATGAAATTGTAACCAGATGTTTATAAGTGAATAATGTTGCTTCCACTTCATATTCAAATAATCGAGTTTATTTGTGTAGCACATTTCAGCAACAAAGGCAGTTCAAAGTGCGTTACATCATAAAAGCACACAAAATATATGAAGTTGTTGAACACCGTCAACAATTGCCATCTTACACATCAAAATGTTGATTCATGTTTCATTGATTACGTTTCAAACAAGTAGGTTTTTAGTCGAGATTTAAAGGCAGAAGTGTTTCGGTTGTTTTCCAGTGTTTTGAGAGTTTGTTCCAGATTTATAGTGCGTAGAAGAAGGTGTTTTTTTTTTTTATAACAGATCTTTGTTTGATGCTTATAAAGGACATTGTATATTTTCAGACATGAATATTATAACCCTTTCCAAACTTCATCCTCCCCCCCCCATTGCTTTTACAGTTGCTGGAGTGATTATGCTTGTGTTTCCTTCTGCAGAATGCTGGCGTTGAATTTAAGGTCAGAGTGGTTGGCGGATCCGCAGCCTCTAGCTACTTGTCTCCAAAGGACAGTCGACCATTGTGCCACCCTGCAGTTGACAGGTAGGCAAACAGATTCATTCTCGGGTAAAGCAGCTTTAGCAGCACCAGGATTTGCATCCTTAACGGAAGCTCTCAAACTGAGATGGTCTCAATGACAGAATAAAACCATCCTACGTTAGGAGCCCACACAAAGAAATAATTTCATTTTGGTGTTTGAACAGAAAGTCAGAAATCGGGGACCGTTAATTGGATTAGACCAGAAATAATAAACAAGGTGAAGGGAAATGGTTTAAGTCTAAAAGCACCAAGGTGATATCAGAGAAAGAGCTGAACCATAAATAAGATATTAAAGGAAGGGTGTTATGGAAAAACATTCTTTTTTTAGCTTTACATCATGTTGTGAAGTTATTCCATCATCAAAATGGACCTGAAGTTTTTCTTTGATTCTTTCATCCATGTTTGATACATTTTTTATTCGCTCATGCCAATATAAACACTTGCTCACACAAAAGCGGCCCTTATTTCCACAAAGTTCTTCCTTGGATTTGTAGCCCCCAATCAAGCTTCCACCTCAGAGCACCCCTTCCTCCACACCTTGTCCACTCAGCTCCTCTAGACTAGCAGCAGCAATTAGCAAACAGCTGGGAAACTGCATGTCTGCTGAGCTTGTCATATGAGCTACTTCTTAATCCAACGCTCCAAACTGTTGTGTAATGAGAAACATTGTCATGACATTGTCGCTTCACAATCACAAATGTTTGTGTATTTTGATTAGGATTATATGTGACAGACCAAGACAAAGTCATGTAGTATATTAGATAAGTGAAAGAGAATCAAATTAAAATAGGAATGTATGATGTACATTCAGTTTTAGCCTCTTTGAATCAGTATTTTATAGAAACACCGTCTGCTGAAGTTACAGCTGCAATTATTTTTGGGTTTGTCTCCATCAGCTGTGCTCTGTTACAGATGGACATTTCTGCCCATTCTGCTTGGCAAAATAACTCAAATATGTTGCAGAGCAACTGTGTACTTTATTTATTTTTAACTTTTACTAAGGTTAAAAAAAAAGTTAGGTCTTTTTAGAATGATCTTTACCGGAGCATTCCAGTATATAAATGTTTGCTGATCGAAACAGTCCCTTTGTCTCTGGTTAAATGTAGTTTAGTGGTATCCAAAGTGCAGCTGAGGTCCAATTTTCCATCGGATGATGACGAGTAAAGAATAGTACTAACTGCTGCACACTTTTTACATTTTTGTAGGGAGATTTTCAGTCATCCTTGGCCTTTCTACAGGAAGTAAATGAAAAATGTACTCAGGAAAAAGACCAAGAAAAACAAGAAATTTAATCTCATCAACTTTCACCTTAAGCACATTGAGTTGCTCATACTTGTAAATTCTTTACAATTTCCAAAGAAAATAATTTTAAAGATTCTAAGAGAGTTTGTTTCCGTCAAACCACTATTCATTTTTTCCACTTCGGAATTAATTACACTCATAATAACCTTTGAAGTGGCTTCTAGTGAAAACAATTTGGGTTGTACAGCTAAGCGTGTGCAGCATCTTATAGCAACTTAAAGGACATAGTAATTCATTAAAGATACATGGCAGTTAACTTGTGTAGTTCTAATTCTTTTTGTGCATTTCATCATTGTTTGTAGTACTTTATTGTTTTTTCTGTTGTGTTTTAATTGTGATTAAAACACAAAAAAATCCTCCAAACATTCTCTATTATTCTGTCCCTGAGAAAATAAGTTTGATGACCCTAACTTACATAAAACATCAATAAAAGGGTCTGATTTTATCTTGCTGGAAAAATGAAAGTTGCATGGAGTCGTACCAGTTAGGAAAAAATATGTTTACACAAATGGCTAACACAAATTTGCCTCAGTTGATTAAGATGTTTTGTTATCTGAATAAATCACTGCAGTGGTAAAATTAGCAAACATTCTGTATTTAGAAAATGTGTTGACAGAAGCAAAAAGATGTACTGAAGGATAAATGTATGCAAAGGCTGGAAGTTCAACACATCTTTATCTGCAGGACAAATTTGCCAATATTTCCCTTCATCTTCCTGGACCAGTAAGATAAACATATGGCATTGTGTAGCTGTTGAATACTAATGCTTATTATCGTCCCTGAGATAAAAGTTGTGCAGATGAACATGATGTTGGAGCAGGTCTCCACTGGGCCAGTTTGCATGTTTCAGGGTAAAAAAAAAAAAAAAAAGTTTAAATTTAAAGACTATCAAAGCTTGCTTTCTTGTTTAGCTTTGACAGATGGTTGTTTCCTGTGCTCAGATTTCTTTTGTTTTTGCTTTTTCTTATAACAATGTTTCAGACGAAACAATATGAAAAAGTATTATTTCTATAATAGTATCATAATAGTATAATAGTAATTGGAAGCAGTTTTAGTATTAAAAATTTTGGGGTAAAGTTAGTAATCTGAAACATTTGGTTGACAAAATTGCAAGAACTATTAAAGAACAAATATTATGAAGGTGTAAACCAAGTTTCTTAAAACATGTTTCTGTTGCAGGGCTTTAAAGTCTTGTGGGCCAGGAGGACCTCCTCATGTGAAGCTTGTTATTGAGTGGGGCCACAGCTCTAAAGAACGGTAGGCTCTGTGCTAAAGTTTCATTTTTAGCACAAAGTAACGAGCATTTTCTGATGCTGTCCAGAGGGGCCTTGTTTGCTAAAACACTAACTGATCAGTTTTATCTTTGTAAAATGGAGCAGACATAGACTCCCGCTGATTCTAGCAGCGGAAACGCAATTTAGCAACTGCATGCCAACGACACACACTGTGTTTGCCTCAGTCTGTTTGGCAACATCCACGAGGAGGTGGTGAAAGACGCAGAGAGTGTGAGGAGCCAGCAGCAGCAACACCTGCAGCAGCACAACTGCACCTTGGACGAATGCTTCCAGCTTTATACCAAAGAAGAACAGGTGAGACAGGTGGCTGCAAACAGCTTCTACTCTGTTGAACAAAACTCTGCATTTCAGAATGTCATTGAAAAGAAAAACAATGCAAAATCTAAGAGAAAGTTTATCTGTGCTCTTGGATGTGCTCTCCTCTGCTGGAAACAGAAACATTCCCCTGCTGCTTTTAAATTGTTCACAAGGGAGCAGAAAACAGCAGCGGCATCAGAATTGCCATTTGATGCTAGGTTTTGAGCTGAAGACTTTAAACTTTGCATTTATTGCAGTCAGGGTAGATAAATGTTACTTCCACTGTTTTAGGGAGCTCAGGGATATTAAAGGGACGTACTACTTAACATAAAACTAGAGAAAATCAGGTATGTGATGAGCCTGGATTTTAAAAGCCTGGAAATCTTTCATAGTTTTTCAATAAACCCTCAACAAAGGTCCAGGATTAGCAGACCCTTGAAATTTTGGCTGAGCAGTGGTTCCATAAATCTTTACGTTGTTTTTGTTTTTGTTTGTTTTTTGTTGTTTTTTTGCTACATACGTTGTAGGTGACAGTATTTGCAGTTTTTATTTTTTATTTTTCTTCTTTGTTGGAATTATTTTTCTTCTTTGTTGGAATTGTGTTTTTATATAATGTGAAAAGTCTAATAAGTATTTTAAAAACTGAAATCATTGGATACTGATACGATAAAATATTCTATACAACTCATTTTGGGATTCTGAAAATATTAGTTTTTTTGTCAAATGTAAAAATAACCTTGTCAGTTATTTTCGGCATTAGAAACAGCTTAGCGTTGGAAAAAATAAATAAATAAAACGCATTATAGCGACTAGTCAGACCTGCATTCTACACTGACCACAGATTCTTTAAAACAGTTTGCGATTTGTAAAACTTTTACAAAAAAAAACAAGAAACTGAGGATTTTATAAATTAGCACTTGAAGGTGTTAAAATTTCCTCTCAGTATTGTTCATTATCTCCTTGTGAAAACTCAGCAACACCAATAATTCTCATCTGGTTTTTAGAGGGCTGGCATTTTAGAGAGTTCTAGCATAGTTTGGGAAAGCACTGTTGTTAGAGCAACAACAACAAAAAAAACTCTGCTGCATTTACAGGTCAGAATAATATTGGTAACACTTTTTCTGTGATGAAAGTAAAAACTAGCAGCAAGAGCTAGTGAAAAATCCCAAATGGCTCAGTTGGAAGATCGAGGTGACAAACAGACGGTTCTTGATTGGTCACCAGATCTCTGGCAGGTGGAAGGAGGGCAAGAGGAAAAGCAGGAGGGATTTAAAAGGATCAGTGAAATGAGACTGGGTCTAACTAACAGAAGGTGTAATGCAAGAGACAGACAAGGAACCCAGACATGAGGTGAGACAGATTTTACAGAAAAAAAATAAATGAATTAGTATTGCAATTTATAGTTTATGCTAATTTTTAATATAAATAATGATTTGCTGTATAGGCCAACATTGTTCTTTACTTCATATTTCCTAAATGGCAAAATGTTTGTTTGACTTCTCGGCTATGGTCGGAGTGGTTCTTAGTGGAATCTGAAGAAGTTCAGAAAAGCATGTGTAACATTTCCATCAATATGTTTTCCAGTCACAAACTTATGAAGGTCTTGAGAGGTTTTATGTTTCCAACCAGGATGAGTTGATTCTTGTGTGATGCCTTGGTAAAGAGAAACACTTCAGTGGCCTTCAAAACTAAATTAACTAAAATACAGTAACTCTGCTCTAATAGACTGACTTTCTAAGCACTGACAGCTTTTAGTGATTTTCAATATGCCTCCTTTTTTTCCTGTTTTTGTGATCCCTCTATTATTCCCCTTCATTACACAAAACCTTATTCATAAAATAATGAGTTATTTTTTTGTTTCTTTTGACTGCTTGGTAAGAATTTAATGTCAATACTTCAATTAGTGTTAGGAATGCTGAGAAAGGTAGAAGCCATGAATTGTAGTTTGTTAAATGATTACATTTGTGTCCTCATGTTGTGGTCGTAACAAACTAATGTAAATCTTTGATTACATTTAACCTGCATACAGCCTGTTAAAAAGCAAAAACGAAAAAGATCATGATCATTGGCTTTATCAGAGAAAATGACTTCATTGCGTCCTATAAACACCCTTTATGAGGTAAAAGCTTAAACTCTAATCTGTTCTTGGTTGCTTCTGCATATCTTCTTATGTTCTAGTTGAAACTTGCATTAAAAAAATTTAAATGCAGGTAATCATGAACTTTGAGTATAAGTCCAGTTGTGAAGGTTCAATGCAAACTGTGAATGCTACTAATCAGATAATTTCACATTGTGTGCTCAGTATAAAGGTGCATTGTGCGATTGTGCCTTTATACACACATTCTAGCATAGTTTGAGATGTTCAAATTTTATTTCAAATTTGACGACAGAATACTAATTCTTTGCCTGGAAACTGATGCAGTAGTTGAAGGACAAGCTGTAGTCTCTCCTCTTTTTAACTTGAAATTGAAGTAGGTAACTTATATACATATATATATAATTTTTTTTTTTACAGAAGAACTGTCACTTTGTTGTGACTCAATAACATGAGATGGATAATCTGTTAAAAAAAAAAAAAAAAAAAAAAAGGAAATAAAAAATGTATCTCCTCTGCCTACACCCGGTGGTCCCACTGCCATCTACAGAAACTCACCAAAAACAATCAACCGGAGCCATGAGGAAGGTCTATGGCACCTTTAAACCATTAGCACACAGCTGTTCTAGTGGTGGGAAAACAACTTCCCATTATAGGAAACTTGTTTATCCGAGGTCATCGGTGGCCATGTTACCTTCCCCGCGCATCCACAGCATGCTGCGCTGTGGGGAAGAAGCTGCATCCCAGCAGAGTTCAAAGGGTTCTGATTGTTTTTGCACAGTGGTGCAGTTGGTAGAGCTGTTGCCTTGCAGCAAGAAGGTTCTGGATTCGATTCCTGGCCCCGGTCTTTCTGCATGGAGTTTGCATGTTCTCCCTGTGCATGCGTGGGTTTTCTCCGGGTACTCCGGTTTCCTCCCACAGTCCAAAAACATGACTGTCAGGTTAATTGAAGTAGGTAACTTATATATTCCTGTGTGTGCATGGTTGTTTGTCCTGTGTGTCTCTGTGTTGCCCTGCGACAGACTGGCGACCTGTCCAGGGTGACCCCGCCTCTCGCCTGCAACGTTAGCTGGAGATAGGCACCAGCAACCCTCCCGACCTCACTAGGGACAAGGGTGTAAAGAAAATGGATGGATGGAACTTGGACAACTAGGAGTCAAGAGATGCACAGAAACTGAGATGGAATAGCTGCTGTTATTTCTTGTTATCTCTGGCTTTTTCTTTCTTTCTCTTGCCCAGCAGACATGTTGCTTTTTAAGCAGCATAGAACAGTACTCTGCACTTTCCTTTCTTGACGAAACCATCATGGAAGAAGTGCTCATCTTGGTAATTACTCTCCCTGAGCAGCAGGTGACGGTTCTGATGAGCCACTTGAACATGCAGCCACTGCGACAGGACTTAATCTCATAATAAGGAAGTAAAATCTTATTTCTCAGAGTTGTAGCAGGAAAAACCAGAAGTGTTGACTCCATCAACACTTTTGTTTCTCTTCTACCTCAACATGTTGTGCTGCTTCCTGAAAATTACTGCAACACATTTCTCAGTCATTTCATGAATAAAGTAGCGGTTCTTTCTCTCTTCTGAAAAGAGACCTTACCTGGAAGAACACATCAACTCTCTTTCCTTCTTTTATTTATTAAGTAATTAATTTTCAGTTATTTAAAGTTTGATACTTTTACTACAATATTAGCATCCAATGTACATTTCAACGTTTCTTTTACCACTGGTATTTCCCATGCTGATCAGTCACATTTATTGTCTTCTGCGTGTATCTGGTTGTCTTAGAAAGTCACAAAAGTAAAACCAACCATGCATGCACACTGAGGGCATTTAGAGAGCAGCCCTAACATACTCAGTTTCAGAAATCAGAAGAGAAGCAGGAAAAAGGAGAAAAATCTGGCAAACTCCATGCAGAAAGGCATTGAACTTATTTTTGGGTTTGCTGTGCAAAAGTGTTTAAAAGCTCTAAGACTTAGAATAAACAATAGTTTCTAAAACCTCAATGTTTGATTTCAGCTCGCTCCAGACGACGCCTGGAAGTGTCCGCACTGCAAGCAGCTGCAGCAGGGCATGGTGAAGATGAGCCTGTGGACGCTGCCTGACATCCTCATCCTCCACCTCAAACGCTTCCGTCAGGTGTGTGAAACCAAAACCAGTTCATAATGAACTCAGGGGTTGTGATCTAGCATACACTAATTTCACGTTGTTGGATAAATGCAGAAATCAATGTTTTTGTATGAGCATGTGATCAAATCCATGACAGGCCAAGAGTTTTATTTCTCGCTCCTTCAGCTGAGTAAACAGGAAATAAGTTACAACATAAGACAGTGAAAGTCAATAATTTGCAAAAGAGCTGGGATGTTAAATTGGTTCACACATGTGAGTTTAAAAATAAAGGCTAAACCAACAACAGAGTCTAACCCTACGAACAATAAAGAGCAGTATGCATAAACTGTCAGATATTAAACACATCAGTGGCTGTGATAATTTCCCAGTTTATATTTTTCTACTTTTGATAGCAGTTGGACACCTAAATCTTAATTTAATTAATTAGAGGCTTTGAAATGTGATCAATCTCATTTTATCAAATTTAAATTTTTGACACAGTAAGCAGTGATTTCTTGTGAATGGCATAAAATGTAAATTATGTCGTTGTACAGCAGTTTCTACCTCAGTTTAGTAGAAACTGTAATCTTGGTTTTACAGATCCAGATGTAGATATATTCAAGATGTTTTTTTTTGTTTTTTTTTAAATAGTAAACATTTATCAATTAAAGAGGCAGGATTTCAAATCGTGACCTAAAATAATCACATTAATTTGCTTTTTTACTTAAGGAACACTCTGCCTGCAGTAAAGCCATTACATTTTTTATATTTCTGCTTTGACAAGAAAGGTGATGCATACATCTTTTTTTTTTAATACCTAGTTTGAACAGTATTTATTTTTTGTTTGGTGGTTTAGTTAATTAATGCGCTGACTTGTTCAGAATCTGTGTAAACTATATTGCATTTATTTCTTAATTGGTTCAGGACAATAATATCTGCGACTCTGAAATATAATTACAGATTCCAATTCTGAGCCTGCTAATATTAAGATTTCTGTTTTTCTATATATCTGCCCGACCTTCGCTTTCCTCTCCTCTGTTATTCCTGTGAATTATTCCTCATGAATATTTCCTTAAACTTGATAAAATATGCATTTCAAAGCTACATTCATACCAGCTATCCTTTTTCCTTTTCCAACTCTGATATATTTGGACTTTGTTATTGCTAAAATTATCTTTCAGAACCTGACTTTTTTATGAAATGGTGTTTTGCACCCACGAGAATCTGCACCAAAACTCTTTCCTTACTTTTTTCAGCATTTATTCATTAAATGGCTGCATGTGTCATGTTTTGATAACTTTTCATGATTTTTAAGATTGTCAGTAATTCACTTCTGCACAAACAAAATACCTCTTTCCAGCACCTGATGCTCCACATTTATTTGTATGGCATATGTCCAGGTTCCCAGCTGTAAAAATGTTCATCCTCTCATGTTATCTTCTCCTATTGCTAAAGATGGTTTTTAGTTTTTAGCTGTGTGAATCCAAGCATCCAAATAAATAAAAATGCCCTCATGAGGAATTGAGTCCAGAACTAAATTTTGCAGAGAAAATGTTGCCAAAGTCAGGTTGTAGCGCGCTGACAAACTCAAACCAAAGAAACTAATACTGAATCTGAATGTGCTTCGACATAATTAATTCAATAGGATTAACAAATATGCTGCACCTTCATTCGTTTTCTTTTTAACAGCTTGGCTTGTATTTCAGTTCAGTATCTCTGGATGCATATCTTGTTTTTATACAGCGCCGTAATATTCACAAGTGGGTGATCTAAACACATGAGATCTGGTTTTGGAGTAGAAAACAAAGCCTCTCCTCAGGATTAGTTCAGACCAGAGCTGTACAGAAAATTTTAGCACTTTCCTCACAAGCTTGTCTTTTTGTCTTGTACATCAACCAGTTTGAATAAACAATGTCATTTCTGACCATGAGTGGTGAACATCTGGCCAGATTGACGCCTGAAGCTTGTTGTTACTGAAAATGTGGTCTCTCTCTGTAACTTGTTGATAAATACTCATTTGAATATTAATGAGAACGTTTGCATATATTACTTTGATCAAAATACATTCAAACATTTTCAAATTCAATGACAATTTTTACGGTTTGATCCTTTCTGCCTGAAGTCACAATTTCTTACTGTAAATAGTTAAAAACCTAAATTTATATGACATCCTTACAGACGAGGGACATAAACCTGAGACCAGCACTGAAGATAATCACAAATGTTCAGGTCAAAGCTTTCAGAGACATTGATTCTTGAGTGCAGCCGACTGATTTCTCTAAGGATGCTAATTTATATTCAGCTTAAATTCTCTGACTTTTACTCTCTTTTTCTTTCCATTGGCAGAATGCTTCAGTTTCTTTGGTGTACACAACTTTTTTTTATGATTTCACCAAAACGGCAAGGATCCAATGTATGGTTTTTGACTGACAGCTTCCTGCAATGCTTTAGCTTGTGGAGGTAATGCAATTCTGAATTAATTAAAAACGTATCTGTTAATTAAAAACGTATCCCACCTACCAGTGTTCACATTCACACACAGTACTCCTCAGGGCATGAAAGGGTTTTTTGTGCTGCCTTCGTTTGGTCCGTCCAGAACGCTGTGAAGTATGAAGAAACGACGTTAGTACCGTTACATTTTCTCTTGCGTTGTGCCGTATAGGTCACAGCGTTTGAATGACACTGGCGGTGGGTTTTATGTGCCATGTGCTTTTATCGTAGTCAGAACTGAGAGCATGTATCGGTGTTTCTCTGTGACCCGTTTAGACACTGGTGGTACAGGCTTTCACTGCTGTTCTGGATAAAAACAACACAATGGAGCTGAATATTCTCTGCTTGATACAAAAACTGTCCACATTATAGTATGTAATTAGTCCACTGGTAGAATTAGACGTAATCTTTAGCCAAGATACTCCTCCCCTCGGTTGGAGGCTTCCTGTTTTTATTCACAAATGGCACCACATGCATAGAGCTGTAGGTACACCTCAGTAAATTAGAATAGGCATTCCAGTGAGTGGAGGGTAGATACCTTTTGAAAATAACTTTTAAGCAGAATGTTTGGAAATATTTATTGGTCTGATTTATTATTCTCCTCTTAAATGTCATGTTTTTATTACTTGTGAGCAGAAAATTATTACAACTAAAAAAAATTCAACCTTGAAAATGTCCGTCCACGTGTAATTGATCTCGACCCCAGCCTGTTTGCGGTCCAGTATTTCCAGATTTTTCTGTGGAACTTATCTCCAAATTATTTGCAGAAAATGTGCTAATATCTAAATTATTTCAAAGAAAGTCTCACTTGTGAAGCAGATTGTTTGCAAAGCAGCCCATCATTTTCATTAGCGCTGATTGGCTGAACTCACAAGAGGGTTTCCACTGTGTGCATTAATGCATGTTGGAGTACATTTGGTGTTTTGAGCTATAAATTATGCAGGTTCAACTGTTTATAGACTGAAATAAATACACTTTTTGATAATATTCCAGTTCATTCAGATGCATCTTTTTACATCGACTTGTAAAGATTAGAGTCAGAAGCTCTACCTTGCAGCATGACGATGCTTTTTTCCAAAAAAAAAAAATCCCTGCTGGGATTCTTTGTTTTGCTCATCATTGTGAGATCCTGTCACAGACGTCTGAAATCATGCAGTAGTGATGACAAAATCCTCAGCTTGAGAATCGTGATAACCAAACCCATCGTAGCTGTGGAAACAAACTACTTTGTCCTCATCCCTCATATTATGAGTCAGAACTGCATAACAATTTGACACCCAAGAAAGGAAAAAAAAAAAAGGGAATGTTTGTTTTATCAATGTTTTTTTTGAGTTGCTAGGACATGGAACACAGTTATCCATTTACCAGATCTATTTTAGCTGCTTGATTTAAAGGGCAAACACTTAATCATCATTTTTATAACTTTAATTTCAAATGTGTTCAGCCTTTGCAGCTTGTGGTAGTTATTCTAATTTCTGTCTAATATTGAGAAACATAAAATGCATGTTTCATTAGATTTGACTCTAGAGGCTCTTCTGTTTCCTACAAGTGTGTATGCAAATTATAAATTTCCTATGGAAATCAACTGAAAGGACATCTGGAATTTGTATATCCTTTACAGTTTTTTAGGTTGTTTTGGCTCTAAATAATAATATATATGCCCTTTAAGCCATATAGGGTTTGTAACCCACTATGGTGTCATTATGCTGAAGGCCTTCTCCTCTCATCCTTATTTCAGTAGATTGTGTCTTTGTTCCAAAGTCCTGCTGATCGATGACTCCAACTAACCAAAATGTTTCTGTTTCCACTGGCTGCCATCCAAACTAAAAAGCCTGATTAATTCTCTCTTTTGCTCAGAGAATTAGAAAGGTCTCATTTGCAATAAATCTTGCTCTCTCTTGTCCCTTAAGAAGCAAACATTTGTTCTCTGCAGCCAAAAGGTTGGAGACAAAGAGTTGTTGTCGAACACCAAACACTGACCTGGCAGAGTTTTACATCTTGCTGAGCATTCTCACATTTTTGTTTCGCTTTTGTTCAGGAACTCGTACAATTATTTACTCAGCTGAGATTTCTCTGTTATAACACGATTTGCCCTTTTTTATGCAGCCTTCTCCTGGTTTGTGAGCATTGGTATTTAACCTTCTTTCACATTAGGCAGCCAAAACTCTGAATGTTGAATGTTGGTGAATGTTCCCACAAGGTTCAGCTATTCAGAGTATTTTGTACATCTTCCTTTTCCAGAAGCACTTCAATCCAAATGTTGTTCAGTGAGATTTACATGTTGCCAGAACACCCGAGGGTCAACGCATGTGAGCTGTAGGATGAATTGTGGAAGTGTGCCAGGAACTGAAGAACTCCACCCACTTCCAGTGTTGAGCCAACTTGCCTCTCTGTGTCTCGTCACACACCATTAGCTCCCCAAAGCATCATAAGACAAGCCTCAGTCACCACCTTGTTCCAGCAACCTGTCCAGATTGTCATGCCATGCTCTGCAGTGGGAGATTGTTCAGTCTCTGGACTAGACTTCATTTAGTCCACTGAACTCTGCGCCCTGAAACAGATTTAAAGAACTGTCAGAGGTCGGTCATGACATTTCTGATGTTGGGGGCATATTTGTAGACTTCACAGGTTTTAGGAGTGTAAAGAAATCCTTTGACAGCAACATCAATCGTGTGTCTCAGCTTGCAGAGAAATTGCAGCAGCAATTCTGTCCTCAGAAGTAGAAAGCAATATGAGCAATCACATATGAGCAATTAAGATTCTTAATCACACCCAAGCAAATTGTTTAGCTTGTGAAATGTGACATTTCACCACTTGTGAAAGTGGGACCTGGGGGGTGATTAGATCCACTACCCACTGATCCTGCATAAGACACATTTCATTCACAATTCACACTGAAAGATAGACTTGCCTTATGGAGAAGACCAACAGGGCCATCAAGTCCTTCAGCGTGCCTGGTTCAGCAAACCAAATAAATTGGTTAAGGCACTCTTAAAGCCAACCACAGGGGGACACACGGCTCCTTTAAGGATGTGCTAGAATGCATTCAGAGAGCAAGACACTTGCCCTTTCTGCCACCAAGAACAGAAGAAGCACTGTATCTAAGGGGCATCTTCTGTCACGTTGATTTCCTCTGCACATTTTACTTCTGCCACTTGTTAAATGTTGGCATATTTTATCTGTAGCATCATCTACCTGTAACTATAGAACTGTAGGAAATGCCAAGTACCTCTAGGGAGAATAGAAATGCCAAAGGGTTGTTCTGGTGCATCAAAGTATAACCGCTGCTTGAGAGATAGCAGGAGTGTCAGAGCGAATGCCTGTGTGTTTTAGGTGAAGTTTAGAGTAAGAGTCAGTTTTAGGTTGTAGAAATGAACAAATGTGAGACGAAGCAAAGTCCTTGTAAAGACAGGAAGACGTTATGTGTGTGAGGGGGAGAGGCCGTAGGTTGGAGTGGGAGCAGGAGAGGAGGGAGGTGAGAATGTGCAAATGTCAAGTCACATCTTCAAACACTACAATTAATTAGGCCGAGAGCCAAGAAGCAGCTTTGCCTTTCTTAAAGAAAACATCTTCCTGCTGTCTTTTAAATAGACGGTGACTGCCAGCTCTAAATAATCTTCAGTGATACTCGCATTATGCTGGAATGATTGCCTGGAGTTGGAAGCTTAATGTTTGAGTTTATGAAGTGATTATGTTTTAAGGATCAGTGGTTTAGTTCTTGTAATTAGTTTAATCCTTCAGCATCTCCAAGTGTCTGACTTTTTAATCCTTACTTGCACTACTACCTAACTCTCTGTGGCTGTACAAATGGACAGAGCATAATAGTGCATTCAATTCAGTTAAAAATATATATTTTATTGATCCAAAAGGGAAACTACATTTATTTTCAGGATTAATCTAATGTTTGTAGAGAGCAGAATAAATATAAGCAGCGCAAGGCTTCAGTGAAAACTACTCTGTGATTCTTAAAGCTTGTCCAGTTTTTGAGAAATAGTTTCATGAATACAACCGATAAATCTCCTTTTGGAAAAGCGGAGCATGAAAGGTTCTTGCTATTCAGAGCTGCTTTTTAGATAAAGGGGGATTTTTTTCAACCTGTTTTCTCAATGGTACGTTTCAGAAACATTACTTTTGATAAGAAGGGCTGTTTTGACTTGGTTTTGAAAGGCATATAGCAATACCTTAAAATTATTTAAATTAATACCCCGTTCAAAATTACCAGCATCAATCTGCACAGCTGTTTGCAGCTACATAGGAGATTACAGATGCAATGTTTACTTAATGAAAATGATGATCCAATGTGCTTCATGCCAGTGTGTTCTGTTGGCGTTCTTCTGAATTTAGATTATTCAAAAAATTGTCAGTCAGCAAGCTAGATTTTTATTTTTTTTGTTGCTGTGGTTATTTGTCGGGGGGTTTTGGCTTGAGAAATATCATCCAGGCATTTTATATCTTTTGAAGACCTGAAATGCATCAGTAATTACATCAGTATGTCTGTCAGACTGATAATTGCACGATACATTTGGACAGCCAGATGCGGTGCAGCAGATAAAAGACAGACACACTCACCGCCCGTACATGAGAGAGCTGGTGGACGGCTCGCCAGAGATGAAAGATTGTCCAGGAGGCACGACATGCATTAAAAACATAGACGTATGAATGTTGGTATTTTTTGCTTTGTGCACAATTGTTAGGTAAGTCGTTTAACCATTTCATGAGCTGAACCCAGTAGAGCTGCTCATAAGCAGGAGATTTCCACTTAAAGAAAGCGGCTCTCTAAACAGAGTCTGCGGTTGCTTCTCCACAGAAAGTTGATCTTCATCAGATCAAGAAACTGACTGAATCCATGACTGGAAAACTTATCACTGTTTTTGAAAACAAGGATGGCTTTATCCATCTCTATTTTTTAAAATGTCAAATGTTTATTGAAAAAATGTTGAGTATCAGTTCTTACTTGAACAGATAAACATACAAAAAGTGAGATGGGAAAATGTTTTTCATTCAGTTGCAGTTGCATGATCTTTCTGTGCAATAATAGTTGCCAAATAATTGTGCAGACATGTTATTCTAAGATAGTCAAAACCTCATTTTTATTTTCTTCATGTTTAAGGTTTATTAACATTTTTGGTTTAACCAAGAGAATAGTTGGTAAGTAATAAAAAAAATAAAAATAAAATCTTCAAAAGTAAGATTTTGCTAATAATTGTCCAAACACTGTAAAGTATCTCATTTCCATTTCGCAATTTTCCCATTTTTCATAATATTTATGGGCAGCTGAACAACACTACAGAGAAGTTTAGTTCTAACAATATAATTTGAATTATCAGTTTAAAAGAGACCAGCTTTCCTCATTTACAGGAAACCAATTTACTGAAAAATAATTTCAGTATTACAAATGGTTGAATTTAGGAGTTTTTGAGTTTTTGCAAGCAAGTCTGTAATTAACCATTCAAGTACCAAGTACAAAAACATCTTCATGCTGTCTTTTAAATAGACGGTGACTGCCAGCTCTAAATAATCTTCAGTGATACTCGCATTATGCTGGAATGATTGGCTGGAGTGCATTCATGTGCATTCATGTGCATTCAAGTACCAAGAGTGGTACTTGAATGCACCCCCATGGCCCAGCCATCTGTACTGCTGCAGAAAGCTTCACAATAATCAATCAGTGAAAAACAAAGATACTGAAGGATCAAATTAAACAGTAGACAAAACCCACAAAATCTACAAGTTGAAAAATGAAACATGCCCTCCCCCAATGCAATTTTCTTGGTTTACAAGTTATCTACAAATGTAATCATTGTGCTATTCAGACTGAAAAATATTTGCAGTGACAAACGATCACTCTCAACGTTTCACCCTTTAGAGTAAAGCAGGACAATTTAAAACCAACAAAACAGAATGAGCCATTAGTGGTGACAACAGACGACATTGAGGTTGTAGATCAATTTGCAATAGAAGCAAGGTTTAGCACATTAAAGCTCAACTGACTATTTACAAATTCAGATCTGAACACATTGCAGCAATTCACAAGCGGTTCTTAAGAAAAAACATGATCTATTAATTAGTGTCATTGTGTTGTAATTTGTTTTAAACTTGTATACGTGGTTTAATTTGTTTTACTCTCGTGTAGTCAGCTTGTTGTGAGTTGCAGATTTTCTTCTCAGATCCTTCATGCAAATGAGATCTGGATCTCAACGGGGTTTTACCTGGTTAAATTAAAGGAAACAAATAAACAAATAAAATAGGAAATGAGTGCAGGAATTACCAAAATGGAGCTCCACCACCCTAAACTGTACTTCAGAAACGTGAGGAAGTTACAGTAAGTTTGTATTTTTATAAATAATGACAGTTATTTTGAGGAGAACCACAAACTGTTTCAAAATGACTTAGATATTCACTGCATTTACATCATTTGACAACCAAGCAAGACTTTAGAGTTAGCTGCTCTGATTGTTTCAGAATAAAACCTGCTCTTTAGTTCCTGAGGTTCTGCACCTAATGACTTCTGAACCTCCCATCTAGAGGTAACTGGGTCACAGATGAAGAGGCTGGCTCTGCTTTTTATTCCTTTGAGGCCGACATGCTGTAGTGATGGAAATGATGTTTGGACAATTACCTCGACTTCTCTCTGCAGGCACTTGTGAGCAGCCATCACGACCCGCAGTGATTCATTTGGTTGGGAAGGATCCGAATGATGCAACCAAGGAAGCTTCTTGGAATATTTTAGTTTGCTAAAAATGTTCCCAGTTTCTTGCTGAGCTTTGCTGACCTGAAATGTGATGACACGCAACCATCCGAGATCTTTGCCTCTGTCCTCCGCGCCACCTCAGGTTTCCTTCCCCATGTGCAGCATCATTTTCCTAGGTTTACTAACGACAGACATCACGTCTGCCTCTCTCCTGTGTGCTGTATTCTGACCTGAATCTAATCACCAACACAGACCAGGCTATTCTGACTGTCTACATTATTTGGGTTAATAATGGTGTGTCTGTGTCCCTGCACTGAGTGGAGAGTGACAATGGATCTGATTTCTAATCTCTAGTTCTTGTAAATCTTTTGATTGTTTTTGGTTATCTTTAAAAACTATATTTATTAGCATTAAAAAAATCCTGCCATTCAGCCAGTGAAAGCTTATTACTTATATTGGAGTTACTCTAACATAACTTCTTCTACTGGGGAAAAAGTATTTGATACACAGTCGATTTTTCAAGTTTTCCAACTTGGAGATTAGAGAGGTCTGTCATTTTCACAGTAAAACCACCTCAGCTGTGGAATCCAGAAAACCATAACTTATTGTTCAACTTTTGGAGGCGTTCCTCAAACACCAGATTCAAAGTGTCAGCAATATTTTAAACAAGATAATGCTAGTGTTTTTTCCAACTTATAAAAAAAAAAAAAAAAAAAATTGTGTGCAATGTGAATGAGCTTAAAACGGCCAGTTTCTCTCAAGGTTCTCCGTCTCGGTCTGGCCAATCAGACTATGCTGCCCTGCCTCCAGAATCAACCAGCAATCCTCAGTGTGGAGCCGGGATCCATGGGGAACATGGTAGACACTGTGCATGTGTTGCCTCTAGAAATGAACAGCCGGGGCTTCACAACACGCCCGCTCATGTACCACATGGTGTTTGCAGAACATTGGAGCATCAAGTTTGACAGAAATGAACCGTGTCTGGCTATGTCTGGACTTTTTTTCTTTTTTCCAATCCCTGTCCCCAGGCAGCAGTCTGGCTGGTGATGGAAACGTCTGCTGCCTTGAGTTAGACCTGCACGACTTGTGAAAACGTGGCTGCAAAACCAGAGAGGATAATTCATGTTTTTATTCAATCTTTTTTTGATTATTGTAATGGCCTTTTCATGGGTTTGAATGCGAAGGATCTTATCCATCCCCAGTCTGCGCAAAAGGCTGCTTCAAGACTTCGATTGGTACATGAACACACTTGTGAAGAAAGTGTAAAAGAAGTTCACTTGCGTACTGAACAGCTCAGACTGAAACAGCAATCTCATGTTTTAATCAGAATCAACTTTATTGGCCAATATTACGTTCACAAACCCGGAATCTGACTTCAGTTTCAGGCATTCACAGAGGACAAGACATTAGGTTTAAATACAACATCCTCAGGGGAAAGAAAATAAGGGATAAAAGAAGCAGTACCTACTTGTATGTGTATGTACAGCCATTTTATATAAAGAAGAGAAAAAAGAAAGGCGGGTTGCGATGGTGAAAATGTGCTTTTGTGTTTCAAAGTAGAGCAGCTCACAAATCAGGCTGTAAGATTTCATTATTTTCATCAGAGACAACCTGGGGGAAGAATCTGTCTCTGCGGAAGCTCGATTTTGCAAACAAGACTCTTTCTGCGACCTGAACATATGACAAGGAAAAACTGCTGAAAGCCCNGTAGTGATGGAAATGATGTTTGGACAATTACCTCGACTTCTCTCTGCAGGCACTTGTGAGCAGCCATCACGACCCGCAGTGATTCATTTGGTTGGGAAGGATCCGAATGATGCAACCAAGGAAGCTTCTTGGAATATTTTAGTTTGCTAAAAATGTTCCCAGTTTCTTGCTGAGCTTTGCTGACCTGAAATGTGATGACACGCAACCATCCGAGATCTTTGCCTCTGTCCTCCGCGCCACCTCAGGTTTCCTTCCCCATGTGCAGCATCATTTTCCTAGGTTTACTAACGACAGACATCACGTCTGCCTCTCTCCTGTGTGCTGTATTCTGACCTGAATCTAATCACCAACACAGACCAGGCTATTCTGACTGTCTACATTATTTGGGTTAATAATGGTGTGTCTGTGTCCCTGCACTGAGTGGAGAGTGACAATGGATCTGATTTCTAATCTCTAGTTCTTGTAAATCTTTTGATTGTTTTTGGTTATCTTTAAAAACTATATTTATTAGCATTAAAAAAATCCTGCCATTCAGCCAGTGAAAGCTTATTACTTATATTGGAGTTACTCTAACATAACTTCTTCTACTGGGGAAAAAGTATTTGATACACAGTCGATTTTTCAAGTTTTCCAACTTGGAGATTAGAGAGGTCTGTCATTTTCACAGTAAAACCACCTCAGCTGTGGAATCCAGAAAACCATAACTTATTGTTCAACTTTTGGAGGCGTTCCTCAAACACCAGATTCAAAGTGTCAGCAATATTTTAAACAAGATAATGCTAGTGTTTTTTCCAACTTATAAAAAAAAAAAAAAAAAAAATTGTGTGCAATGTGAATGAGCTTAAAACGGCCAGTTTCTCTCAAGGTTCTCCGTCTCGGTCTGACCGATCAGACTATGCTGCTCTGCCTCCAGAAACAGCCAGCAATCCTCAGTGTGGAGCCGGGATCCATGGGGGAACATGGTAGACACTGTGCATGTGTTGCCTCTAGAAATGAACAGCCGGGGCTTCACAACACGCCCGCTCATGTACCACATGGTGTTTGCAG
>NW_006800181.1:809107-822796 GCF_000485575.1 Poecilia formosa
ATTCATTTTCAATGAATTGATGTGTTATTACACTTACATAAAGTTACAAACTTTAACCTCCTTAATGTTTGTTTCTGAAATTGGTTATGAATATCTCCAAAGGCTACATGGAAGTGAAGGTGAAATTAAATTATATGCTTTGATTTAGATTTTATAGAAGCAATAGCATAATGCACATTTTTAGAAGAACTCTTAACAACTTTATGACACATTTTCTTATATCTTATGTCTGTATTGCAGGCTTATTTTGTTTTTAAAAGTTTTTGGGTGAAGTATAAGTACTAGCTTGTTAACTTATCTGTATCTGTACTCAGTATCGGCAAGTACTTAAACTAAAGTACACATACTCTGGAAAAAAAACTATCATCAGGACACCCCAAGTTTTAACAACTAAAGAGTATAAATAAAAAAAAATAGATAAAAATCTAAGACAGGATCAGAAATGAGAATCTTAGGATGTGCAAATGGAAAAGTGAAGCAAAATAGGTCATATTTTAGATACAGAAGTCCTTCCCCTTTCTGTTTGGTCATTTCTGTGAATCATTGAAATCTTTTTTAGGATATATGAGGAATTGTGATATGCTAAACGTTTTAAGGACAGGCAAAGTGTAATTTTTATAGGTCTAAAGAGGGTTTCTAATGGAATTTCTTTTCATGGCCTCCTCTTTTCCATTCTTAATGACTGCTTGTTGTGGTTTGAATTTTTTTTAAATTCAGTTTCATGCATTCCTCATTTTTAAATCAAGCAATCTTGAACTTCATGTTGCCACTTTATGAACTTCTAAAATGATTGTTTTGTCTAACAATCTTTCATAATGTCCTTGAAATGTTCTAACAGGTTGGTGAGCGGAGGAACAAGCTGTCTACCCTGGTTCGGTTCCCCCTGACTGCGCTGAACATGGCCCCTCATGTAGCGAAGAGTAGTCAAAGTATGAAGAATCTGCATTCGGGGTCTTCTTCCTCTTCCCGGAAACAGACTTCAGGCCAAACTCATCCTCCTGCTGACTCACTCCTCCCACAAGATTGCCTGTACGACCTCTATGCTGTGTGCAACCATCATGGAGGAATGCATGGGGGACACTATACAGGTATGGAGCTGATTATCACAGTGTTTATATGTCAGTCATGCACTGCGTTGGTACTGGTGTCGGATCAGCTCTATAGGTTAAGTAAAAATTACAGTTTCATTATGTTTAAAATAACCGCAACAGAGCTGTTTAACATGTTGCAACTGGTTTTATTTTAAACAATCACATCAACTTCTGCTAAAATAATAAGACATGCAGTATTATAATTACAATTTTATTGTGATTTATAACAGTTATGTTATTTTAATAGGCTTGATGGGATCAGTTTTGTTGAGGGGGAGATCCTGTGAAGTCTTTTCGCTTTGAGTTTCTAAAAGAAAAAAAATTAAAAACAAGCTCAATTTGTATACCTTCAAATGTAAAACATATGATGGTGGTTTAACATAAAAATGAAAGTCCACCTGCAGCCTTGAAAATGTAATTTAAGTCGACAAGAACATTGTTTTGGTTTTAACTCGGAAATTAAAGTTTGTGAGGTTGATTTAACAAGAAATAAGTTGTCTAAATATTGTTTTTTAAGTTCATTAATCTTGAATTGCGAGTTTTAACTTAATGCTGCAAATTAAACTAAATAATTTCACAATATGCAAGAAAAACCATGTCCTGTTAGTTAAACAGCCACATTTTTCTATTATTTTACTCACAATATCAAGTTAAAATAACTTATTTTACTTTAGAATAATTAAAAATTTTGCCTCAAATTACATGAACAAAATTTCTGATCTGATAATGAATTTTATTAAACTTCACGATGAATTCAGCTCTAAAACATTTAGTGTGAACAGGACTTTATCCTAAAGCTTTAAAACAAACATTTTCCTTAATAAAACACCAGACTCGGATCAATGTAACGCACTTCCATCTCAGGATACAGAAACATGCCGCTAAGCATTCTGGGAAATAGTTCCCACTCCTGTCTTTTTCTTCTTTCAGTTTTTAAAGTGCTAACCTAAAACCTCTAGTTTATTCAACTCTTGGAGGTTTGCCAAAATTAATAAAAAGTTAATTTTATTAATTACATTTTTAATTAAGTTTATCTTTCACAAACTCACATTTAGGTTCAAAATTTAAAACTCCCTAAATCTATTTGACTTGGAGTGGAAGATAGAGTAGACACAACTAAAAGTTGCTCCAGTGATTTACAGTGTAGCCATCTTGCTTCTTCTCCTGTTCATTCAAGAGATACAAAGAATAAATTGGTTAGTTCAGATAATTTCAAAACCAATTTTTGTCCCAGATTTACCTTACCAACATCCGCCCTTTAAAAAAAGCAAAACCTGCCCTGTTTTAGTTAAGACAAGATGCTGCCCTGCTGTTGTTCCAGTCGCAGAGTATTTGAGTTCAGCATGCAGTAAGCTGCCATTCATCACAAACACATAATTACCAACAGACCTTTGATTGCCGCTGAGAGCAAATATCTGATTAGTCAGATCAAGCGTTCCTGGTAATTTGATTGACCTCAGTTAATCTACAGACAGTAGGCAACATCCATTACAACCAATAATAGAAATATAACAAGAGCATTAAAATAAATATTCACCTTTTTCATGAGGCTTGAAAGATAAACTTAGAAATATTAAATTTAACCTTGAAATATATGTATTTTTCTCTTGGCTTAAGGTCAGTTAAATATTCTCTTGCGGACCTTGAAGTGCTTGGCAATAATTTATCTGCTTTTAAGACATTAACTCTAAATGTAATTTATGAGAAATTAGTCAGAAGTTATTAATAGCTGCTCCGGAACTTTACTGCTGGAAAATGTAAGATTGCGTTTTGCCGTCACGATGAAAGCTGCTTTACACAAACAATGTGCTCAATATGTACATGCAGTTTATTATAAAAGAGAGTGTGGTTGCACCTCTGCTCTGTGCAAGAGTTAGAGATGTGAAAAGTTTCCCTTAAATAACATATTTATTTTATATATGAGCGCAGAGGCCAAGTAAGTGGGAAGCAGCATAGGCTGGGCCTGAAAAAGCACGTAGGTGAACAATATATGTACATTTTTCTTTTATTAGTATGACGTAACACAGTGGAAGTTACATTTTAACTAACTTCAACTTGTTTTTTAAATCAAATTTCAAGCTTCATTTTTTATTAAATGGAATATAAACAAATTCAAAATTTTCACAAGTTCCAATTCTGAACAGTTTAGAGACGTTAAACGTCATTTTGATCCATTAAAATTAGTTTGGCAGGTGATGCTGGCAGGATCTGAGTTATTTATGGAGAATCTTACTAACACAGTTCGCTGATCATCCATTCAGTGATGGGTGACCTCAAACTGGAAGGAGAGGTTTTTTTCTCCTTCAATTCGACTTGGCTTTGAACATGCTGAACCCTTAAGTGCAAAGGATCTAGAGGTTAATATTATGGAATGCAGTTTCTCAAGCAAAGGAAGTTATGGTATTTTCCAAACCACTGGGTGTTTCTGGAGTTGGAGAGTCATGTCAAAAAGTTCCCCAGCGCTCCACAGAGCTGGCTGGGACACAATTTTAAGATGGGTGACAAACACCATCTTGCCCAGCAGCTTGTTCTGATTTAGGCTCCCTATCTGTCATTTCTCCTGGCTGGTTGGGTTGCAGAATCCATTCAAAGGGAGGATGATGGAGTCAAGATTTCAGAGTAAATCAGTGGGACCAAAAGTGGTTTGAAGTGTCTCATTAACTTGCTGAGTGGCGAGTAATGCATGGGGGGGGTTACAGGTAAAATGATGGTAAAAGAAGGCAGCAGCGAAGGATAGTGAAGCTAAAATTATAGAAAAGCATGATCATTTGCATGTTGTGCCTTTTAGCTACTCCACTGGTTTTGCTCTTGGATGCTGTTCTCTCTTTCCCCAGTTCATACTCCACTAATTTTATTTCTCTGCAGTTTCTCCTCCAACTTTTCCTAAATTTGTCCCTAGTCAACTTAGTTTTTTCCCTCAAGGATATTTCCCTAAAACACAGATATAAATGTACAAGAACAATAAAACATCTGAATATACATTTAAAAAAAAAACAATATTTTGAATTGAATTTTGAGTCAGATGGTAAAAACGGTGTTTGGGAGGATAAAACCTATGTTGCTAGAGAAGTATAATGGAGTTGGATTTCTTTCACAACCATCTGTTCAAAACATACTTTTTTGAAGGTTCTTTATGTTCGTATCCTGAAATGTTTCACTGCTGAGTTCAATGGGAACATGAAGTGAAAATTGTGTCCATATGCAGGAACCAATCGGTATCAGTCTCTTCTTCTCATGCTAACGCAGCACCGCTCCACTGATGCACCACATGCTGTGAACATACATTCAGAATAATGTGTTGTTTTTTTCTTGAAACAAGCAATAAGCTTAAGAAGAAAAAGCATTGCCGTTCCTCTAGTGTCTTGTATAACGACCTTGTTATCCAGCAAATTTGTTTACATTCTCTCCTGTTTCAAGAAACAACAGAGTCATTATCGTCCTCAGACGTTTTCCATTAATTTTCAGTCATGCAGCAGAGAGTGAGCATGCTGCAAAAGCCACCGCTGCTCAGGGTGACTCAGCGCTATTGTTTGCTTACATTAAGCATGTTTTGATCAAATTCATCAATTTAAATGATTGCAAAGTTTCCAAATGTAAAGATACCACACAATTTACCTGCTAAGCACCTGCAAAATCCTAATTTAAGTTAGCATCATCAATTACTACAAATGGCAACAAAACAATTCAGGTCAAATCAGCTTAAACAAGCTGCTGACAAAAGTGTCACCCCTGGTCTGTCTAAAAAAAAAACCTCTCAGTGGTATCCGGGCTCTGCTTCTCCTCATTTGTTACTTTTTAGCAGAAACCCATTTTGCTGCTGTAGGCACAGCTGAGCTCTCATTCTCCAGCTACACCAGCCGATGGCAGCGACCTTAGGGGGAGTTTGGCTACTTCTGTTTTGCTTTTATTGAAACATATGCATCGTGTTGAAACCAAGGCTTTAAGTTCTTCTGCACTTACTTTAGCTCAGCCCTAAAGGTTTACCGTTATTCATTTTCAGGACCTTAAACTCCACTAAAGGAATTCAGAGTGTCTCTGTGACCTCATGAGACTGTTTCCTCATGGTTTTTACTTCTCAAGGTTGTTGCTTTAAGAGCTGACTTGTAAAATGTTGTTTTGACTAGATTATTGTTGAACTGGCCAGATAGGAAGGGACAATAGCGGTGAATCTTCAACGTCTTGTTTGCTCTAGCTACATGTTAAGGTGAAGGCCGCCGGTAATTGTGAGACGTTGTATGTGTCTCAGTGAAAGAGATGCATGGAGCCTTTTCTGTTTCTACAGTTTGAGTTGCATCATCATGAGAATAACAAATTCTTCCTGCTAATGCAGAGCGCGTAAAAAGATTGAAACAGAAGAAGGATTTAATGCAGTGATTAACTCCGGTTTTTATGCTACTAGTTGTTGACATAAATGGCAGAGTGAAGACTGTGAAAATCATTTTCTTTCTACGTCTGGAGGCTACAGCGAATTAAAAAAGGATCCATTTAGGGTTTTAAAGTTTCAATTTAACGAAGCCTTTATAAATGCATGTTATGTTCTGATCCAGCTTACTGTAGGAACTCTGTGGATGGCCAGTGGTACAGCTACGATGACAGCAGCGTGGACCTGGTGCCAGAGGACGAAGTGTGTACCAAGGGAGCTTACATCCTTTTCTACCAGAGACGCAACGTTATTCCTCCATGGTCGGCCAGCAGCTCTGTTAGAGGTATGCTTTCCGACAATGTTAATATCCTCTAAGAATGACAAACTCAGAAATTCCCTCTGCTGCTATAAAAGTGCTGCATATATCAAAACTCACGTAAAAGAAATGTGACGCTTTGAAATTGGGCCTCTATCTCTTTAAGAAGTTCTCACTCGTCACAACAACGTTCTGACATTATGCCGTTTACAACTGTTCATAGGAGTGAGGAAAAAAAGAAAAGCTTTTAATAAAATATTTACTAAAGAATTGTAATATGAGTGAACATCTGTTGCTTTGCCAACCAGAACTTCATCAGTTTTTAGGCACGAAACTTTCCAAGTTCAAGTGAGCAGGTAATTTGTTCCGAAGCATGTCTCCTGTAACAGAGAAACCTGTCTGAGCAGATGATGCTTCACAGAACTGAATTTGAACACTTGAAACAGCTCTGCAGGGTCTGATATTTGAATCTAACAACAAACAGGCGGTTGCACAAATCTGATAACTACTTAAATACTGATTTCAGATGATAAGAATCTGCAAACCTGTCAAAGCTTTTAAAGCTCACTTATAGAAACACTCTACAGATTTGGTTGTTGACTGATTATAATCTAATCAAATGTTACTCAAATATTTTTTTTTCTTTCTAAAATGACACGATGTGAAACAAAATGGAAAGAAATGGTGATGCAGATTTTAGCACACAGAGCGGTGGCTGTTCTTTTGTTTTTTAAATACAGAAGGGCCTCCGTCACATGGCAGCGGGACCGCTGTGCTGTCCAAAGATCTGCCTGCTCAAAATATGGCAAGAGATCAACTGGCCATTTTCAATCTCTTACTGATAAAATTGCACATCCATTTGTAAAAAATAATGCTTAGAATCAATCTTCATTTGCATTCACAATGTTTAAAAAGACACAACTGCTAATCACGGGTCGACATCAAAAAGAGCTTATATTTAGTCACATTAGCATTACAAACCTTATTGTAATTTATTAAAACCTTTTCAAATAGGCCAGTAAAAAATATTTCATAACTCCTTTTCTAATTATTTGTAAATAACTTACTTTTATTTTAATAAAAACTTGAATGATTGGGGTTGCCATGTATTCAGCCGTCCCCGTTTGTAGATCCACCTTTTGTTACAAGTCCAAGAGCTTGTGGTGTTTATCCACCAGATCCAGAGATGGAGTATTTTCACCCTATTTTTTTTGTTTGTTTTTGCAAGATACTTTGAGCTTAAGCAGCCTGGATGCAGGGGGATCTGAAAGGATCTCAGTTGAAACTACGCCTGGGGTTTTAACTGAGTCACTCCAGCGATAATTATGCCTGAATATAAGCCAGTCGGTTGTAGTTCTGGCTTACAATGTTGTCCCTCTAAAAGCTGAACCTCCACTGCACTCTTGACTCATTTGCAGCCTCCATCATCTTTGTCTTCCAGGATTGACTCATGTTTAGTTTCATACATCAGTCAATTTTCTCTGTGCCTCCTGCGATGGTGTCTTCAGGGTTCAGTGTTTTTTTTTCTTTCTTTTTTTTTTTTACCACAGAAAAAAACTGTCACCACATTTTGTGTGTTTTTCTCAATGTCTTGAGGCAAACTGAAAACATTACTTCCTGTATAGGCGGATGGACTGCAAACCTCTTGGTAGGTTTACAGTCTTCGCATATTATTACTTCTTCATTTCTTTTTTTAGACGGAGCTCTCTTGTTTCACACCTTGGCCCTACTGTTTTATAACTGTGATCTGTCTGCTGCGTTCCCTTCTCTTCATGATACAGTTTGTTTGCTAATGCTGTCTAACAAGTCTCTGGGGTCTCCACAAAACAGCTGGATATAAACCGAGAAAATAAATCACACACAGATGGAATCTCTGCAGTAGTTAGAAAAGGAAGCAGATAAATTGCTGCATGTAAACGCTCCCCTTGAAGTCAAAATAAAATAATCTCTGGCTGTACAAAGCTGGGAGACGCACAGTCCAAACCACCTGCAGCTGTAATTGCACAGAAAACAATTTTACAAAAATATTGATTCATGGAGGTTGAAAAGAAGCGCACAATATGTTTCAAATTTTATTTATTTAAGTTTTTTGTATTTAGGACAGGGGATTGTGAATGTATTTAGAGCTTGTCAGTATTATTACAACACTGAATAAGCAAACTACAAAAGAAAAGGCTCCACTAATGATGGCTGAGAAGAGAATTGAAAAGAAACAGCAATGTCCCTCTTTTTTCGTGAAAAAGGAAATATTCTGATTTTTTCTTAGCCGTGGCCGTTATTTTAGGAAGGTGACAATATGTAACTTTGACGATTTCATGCGAGTTTGAACAGATCTCTCTATAGGTTCTCTGGCAAACCTTCATGTTTTCCTCCTTGCACACATTTAATGAAACCTAAACTTGTGCCGTCTCTTCCTGATCGTAGAAGTATGATAGCATTTAATATTAATGCTAGCAATAGCCTGCTGTAGGTTCTGTGATGACATTTTAGGGGTTGTAATGGCTCCTTTCCTTCAGCTCCTTGCGCTTTGCTTTGAAGATGAATTTGCTCCAATGGGAATATCTGGGCAGGTTTTCTGTTGTTTTTAATATTTACCACTTTGGGGCTGTTTTCCATGCCATCAAATGGCTCATTTTAAATTATTTTGAGACCATTTTAAGTCCCCTACTAAACTCATGATCTCACCGAATCTTATTTGGGCCAATCAGAGCTCTTGGATCCCACCGAGGAGTTTACTCTCACCTCAACACTAGATCAAGCTAATTATTTGAGATTTAAGCAGAGCAAGACTCCTATAATGTCCTCACCACAAGCGCTCGATGTGTAAGTTGAGCCATTATATTGAAAATAAATGTGATGGTGTAATATTTTCCTTACTAGACATTTTACATTATTTTAGACTTTACAGTTATGTTTAAAAGGTATCCCTTGTACTCCATAAGAAGCATAATCATGTGAGACAGAATTAAAAATAAACTAATAATTGTATTAATACCAAATACTGCAGTCGTGCAGATGGATTTTTGTTCTGTAGTCAAGTAGTAGGAGAATGTTCTGGTTTTGATTTTCATCCAAAGAAAAATGTAGGAACAAAATGTGTTCTCACAGCGTGCGCCACAGTTCCTTTAGAAATGAAATATTGTTTCACTGAATTTAAATATGGTGTCAATCAGGCAAGGCAATGAATTTAAATTCAAAATGGACTCAATTCTGTTCTTTGTGATTGTTTTTGTTATAAACCACAGGAGATGTAATTATTTAGTCTTGTTTCTGTCTAGGAAAGCGCAGTCGATGTGATTTTGCTGGCACTTGGAAACGTTTCTTCTGAGTGATGAAAACAATTAAACTTCAGAAATAAGACCGTAACCCACCTGAATTTTTCACAGCTTTAACGTTTATGAAAGTTGATTTTCTAGTTTTCTGCAAGCTTTACGAGCGTGCTGGTGTCTTTGCTGTGAAATAAAAGACACCACTGCACTCAGGATGAAGGAATAGAAATAGTTATTCTTTTCATTATTCATTCTCACCGCTGTCTTGTTATCCAATCAGCCTACTTCTATAATTATATTTCTCTTTTTTTTCTTTGCTCAAAATATTATCTACCGTGTAGATAATATTGGGATGTGAAAAGTATTTCAGATTATTTTCTAATCCACATTTTTAAAGCGTTCACTGTAACCTCTTTGTTTTCCCCATTCCTGCAAAAGCAAATCTGCTCACATTTCACCAAGATCTATAACAAGGTATTGTGGTATTTTTTATTGCAATTCCGTATGGCTTTATTACATCAAATTACAACAAATGTCTTCTCAATGTGCTTTAGAAGACATTTAATTTATATTATGTTATATAATATTGTCCAATCCAGTCATACTGTCCAATTCAGACCCAAGCACACACAATCCAGTTAAACCCTTCAACTTCAAAATAACATTACTCGAGGAGAAGTAAAGAGTATATGACACTGTAGAAGTGTGTCTAGATGTACATTGCTTTTAATATCACTGGTTACTACCCACCTCTGATTATACAATCAAAATATTCCACAGATCTGGAAAAAATGAAGAGCCCACTGCACTGAACCATATTGAAAACCTCCAGGTTATTCCACCAAACATTGATTTCTGAACTCTTCCTGGGTTAAAATATTAGTACTGTTGTTTCTAAATGAACATGAACTTGTTTTCTTTTTATTATTTGAGGTCTGAAAGCGCTGCAACTTTTTCGGTATTTTAACCATTTGTCATTTTCTGCAAATAAATGCTAAACGTTTGCTTGGAATTTCAGAGACACATTGTCAGAAACTCATAAAATAAAAGAACAATGTCAATTTTACTGAAATATAAACCTACAAAAAGTAAAATCAGAGAAACTGATCATTTTAAGTGGTCTCTTAATTTATCCCAGAGCTTTAATAGTCATATAATGGCAATCAGACAAAAGAAAGCCCATGTGACAGCCTTTAATTAACAACTTTGCAGCAGATATGCATATGGATTCATATGGCTGTAGATAATAGTGATTTCAGGTTATCAACACACTTAGAAATCAGAACATTTTTATTTTTATTTTTGTTCAACACGTACTTTGCTTCCAAAGCTTTTCCACCAAGAAGAGGTCAGATCCTGTGTTTTCATCTCTGTATTGATTAATTTCAGTGTAATCGGCATGTCACTGTGCAAACATTTACTAATTGAAAAGACACTGTAATTTTATTTATTTGTACGTAGTATGATTTGGTTAAGTGAGTTTTGAGTCTGAATTTAAGCAGAGGGGGATAATCAGTACTACGGATCAGAGTGGCTGAATGGTGCCGAGACAGCTGGGAGGCACTGAGGTGCCTGGGGGAGGACGGACTGAAGGAACGAGAGATGAGGTGCAGAGGAGGGGCAAGGTTAGGAATAGGTTTTGAAAACTTTTTTTAATTACATTCTGACCGGAAGCCATTGCAGCTGCTGTGGTGGAAAGAGGGGGTTGTGATTATAACGTGAGCCGCTGAATTTTGAACCATCACAGTTTGAGAGGAAGAGCAAAAAGGAAGAGAGTTATGATTATCACTGATGGACAAGGTGAGATGGATTAGGGAGGGACAAAGGCGGTTTATGTTGTGGACTGAGCTACTGAGGATGCGACACCTAAACTCCTAACAGGAAGACAGGTGGAAACAGAAAAGCTGTTTGGATAGTATTAACTAAAGTGGATTCAAAACTGCCACAATATACACATAGACCTGTCAGACTGGCTTTCAGTAATGTCTGAATGAGATCAGATTTTCAGAGAAGATTTAACAGATGCTTACAAGTTGGCCGAGACCAGCATGTCAACGCAACATGACGGCACAATCATCAGCTACATTTAAAAGTTTAATTATAAAACATGAATTTATCTCAGAATGCTTAGCTGTTGAACAGTGAACATGAATAATTTCAGGTCAACTTTGATGAAACAAGTGTTAAAAAAAGAATAAAAATCTTCCATTTTAGTTGAATCAAACATCGCTGTCTGTGGTGTCTGCACTTTAAAATCTACTTTCATATCGTTTTACTTTTTAAAGACGTCAGTGGAGATGACAGAAACCAGGTTTCCAGGTTGGTGCTGGAATAAATTAATAGGAAGGAAACTAAAAATGTCGTCATTAAATTAGTTTTTTAGGGGACCATCTTGTCTCACATAATCTGTATTCTGTAGCCAGTTTTTCTTGTTTTTTCCACCGATGCTCCAGGTGCGACTGTTCAATTTAATTAGATTTTCCTTCATTACCTCGAAGGCGTTTGTCCTTTAACGCAACTTTTTAAAATTTAAATTTTCATTCCATTGTTTCACCTTCAAGTGAGATAATAAAACTCATTACTATTAACAAAAATTATGTACTGAATCCTGACTTCATTTGACTTCTGTTTCATTTGTATTTATTTATCCACAGTATTTTAACTTTATTTGACAGAGGTAATTGTAAATTAGGAGAATTTAAAATAAATTGCTAAATAATAATTCCATGTAACAATTATTGGCTTAAACGATAGTGACCTTATTCATTCAGCTTCAGCAAAAAAAAAAAACAAACAAAAAAAAACTTGTTAAAACTGGACAGGTTTACAGATAATTGTGCAACAAACTTGTTCATGACTGTTGGAGCAAAACTAGAATAGAAATAGACAAAATGAAACAACAGCAAAGTGACAGGCGATCGAGGCATGCAGATACACACAAAAGTAAAAATAACAGAACAAAAAAAAAACTGAATTAAGAACATCATCATGTACAGTAAAGGCAGAATTACAACATAAAATACAAACCATGGAGTCTTTTATAATCCATGTCACTTTTTTTTTTTGTATAAAAAGCTTCCTTAAGATATTTTATTTAACCAGTTGGTGCAGATTAATATAATTATTGCTTCTGTAGAAAAGTGGTTTTGTACCCAGGAATTTCAGTTCGGTTTGCTTCCCCGTTGACAGCTACTGCTTTCAAGTCGAAATGACAGGAAATGAAATGATGCATCTTGGGCTCTTTGTGGAGGAACTTAACATTTAGTTGATGTAACTCTGCAGGTGGGTAGATCGGGTTCACAGAGTTGGTCACCATGGTAACTGGCACAGAGTTCACACCACTACTTTCAGGAAGATGGAAGCCCCCTCAGTTTCCTCGTCCAAGTTAAAAACCTCAGCTATTAGAAAGAGACTCTGGGATGTCTGCTGACTCTTGTATCCTCTTTGTAAATTACCAAATTTAACCTGTTTGCTATTCTAATTTTCTGTTCTCACAAAAAGTAATTTAAAGTTCTTTGCCAATCCATTTGCCATGAACACTTTATAAAAGAGAAACGTTGACGGGGAAAATGAAAATACCGTATTTTTCGGACTATGGAGCGCACCTTACTATAAGAAAAGGAAAAGTAGCGGCTTATAGTCCGAAAAATACGGTATTTTCCCTCACAGTGATGGAAAAAGTTTTAGACCTAACAAGAATCAAATAGTATTTACAAACAATCTAAAAACAATAATAATAATCCAAGTCAGCCGCTGAAGAGATGGATGGATGTTAAATCACTGATTACCAAATTTGAACAGTGAAAACGTTTTATGATTTAGTCTGAAGGTTAGTCATTTGTTGCCAGCAACTGCTCAACATTTTCCTGCAGCCTTTTCTATAGGAGTGCTGTTTGTTGAAGATTGCAAGTCATCAGGAGGTATTTCTGGCAGCATTATGTTCTTGTTTGAACAATGATTTTTCAAGCAAGTGCACAGCTTCATAATGGCATCTTTGTCAGGCATACAGCTCTGGCATGCAGCTTTAGAAAGCACAAACGATTCTGAAAGGTATTTTGTAAAATGACTAATACAAGAATACAGTGATGCCCCATTAACGTCCAAGGACTAAACCCAGTAGGAGTGTGTTAGCTTATGAGCAGGAGTTTGGCCATCTGAAATGGCAGATTACACAGGTTCATAAAGTATTTGTATGTTTGAAGATCAGTGAGGATATGTAAAAGCTGGTATTTGTGTCCATTTAAGTCAGGTTGTCTTGTTTGTCAAACATCAGGCCTTAGTAACAACAACGGCTTCATTTTACTGATGAATTACATTTTATCTTTTCACTTTAATAATACTGAACTCTGAAGAGGGGTTTACATGTGTTGCCTTAAAATGACATTTTTATTTGACATCACTCCTTTAATGTCAAGTTTCCTTTAAGGTTTTATGAAGTGTAATAACACAGTAGCATATTACAACAGTGGGATTAAGATTGGGTCATTCAATAATCCTCCACCCGTGTTTTGGGCCACATCAACATCCTGAAAGTCCTCAAAGGGCTAGTGGTGACAGCTCTACCCATTAAAGTATTAATAAATAGTTATCTCTGCATTCGATGAGTACTTCTTAAAGTTTAAACTATATTGAACATCTTTTCACATGATG